>NC_065444.1:231970152-232180152 GCF_917563875.1 Diabrotica virgifera virgifera | reverse complement strand
ATAGCGACAGTACGACTAGATCAGAAGTTCTCAAACCAATTCAAGACCGAGAGAGGTGTTAGACAAGGATGCGTGTTGTCACCTGACTTATTTAACATTTATGGTGAACATGTCATGAGGATGGTTTTAGAAGGATGGGCCGGTGTAGTAACAGTAGCTGGTAGGAAAATCTCCAATTTAAGATTTGCTGATGACACTACACTTATAGCAGCAAATGAGCCATTTGATATTCTGCGAAGAGTTGCGTACGAAAACAATAAAGTTGGTGTGAAAATCAATAAAGCTAAGACAAAAATAATGGTGGTCGACAGATTCGACACTATTCAACTGACTACAGGAATACCAGATAGTAAACAACTTTGTTTATCTCGGGTCTAGTATAACTAACAATGGTAACTGTGAAGCAGAAGTTCGTAGACGTATTGGTATGGCAAAAAATGCGATGAGTCGCCTAACTAAAGTTTGGAAAGACAAATCTATCTGTCAAAATATCAAGATGATACTGGTGAATGCTCTTGAGAATGCCCTAATATCCAGTAACATTTAATTTCTAGAATCGGTTGTTTCTGTGAATCAACTTTTACTAAACGGCATTGGGAAGAGTATACTTTAACTAGTTGGAGTCTACTTTTACTAGGAAATGTTGAATAAAAATCTTCATTTTATATTTTATTATCAACTTTTACTGAAACCAGCCGTTTGAGTTGACTCGAACTAGGAATAGCCAACTTCAACTGAATAATCAATTTGAACTGTAACATATATACATTGTAAATCGTGAATCATGATTTACTATGTATAAACTATGTAAATCATGATTCAGGATTGCTCCTAGTAACATTTAACGTGTCTTGGTTTCTTTAATTCTAGTGCATCTTTATTGTGATTTTTTTTCTCTGATTCTGGCTTTGGTTTAGAATTAGAACCTTTAGTCACGTAATTGTATAACTTATCACTAAGTCAGGGGAGTAATGTGTAGTGTGTGTGTTGAGTAAGTGTCTTGTTACTTTACAAAGTCGACGTCATTGTCTTTGCAAAGAGACGCTAATTGTTTCCGAAAAGTACCGATCCCACAAGGACAGAAACTATTATTGTGATTTTAGTATAGTTCCTGATACTGCCTCCCTTTTGTTTTCATTCGACCACCACTTATATTATTAACTGTATAGTTAATAATACTTAGGCTTTATTAAACATTGTTTGTCAAATTTTAATATATTCTCGCCAAAAAGCGTAAAATATTTTATTCATTTTGCTAATACAAAGCAAGGAGTTCATAATAATATTTAATTATTAGTCTGTTCATATAAATTACTGCCAGGTAGTAAAATCTAGACGGGTTCATATTTTCCCCATATTCGTTTGATGTCGTTATTTATTTTAGTACATATGAATATACGAATATACGAGTTTACTCAATTACATTAATTACATAAATTTAGCACAACTACTGGTTTTGTTCCTGTTTTGGATAATATTAGCTTTTTAATAGATATAATTTCTTATTTATAGAATATTCTAAATTATAGACATTAGTCCAGATATTCCGGGTGAGCGGAGCTGCATCCTGAGCTGCAACCCGAAATGAGCAGAAATGGGATAAAATATGCCCTTCGAGAAATGAAGGACAAAGACGCTACAGATACTGTTGAACAAAATACTTTAAGAGAAAAGAATACCAGAAAACGGAAGTGAAGCAATAACAGGGTTACTATTTAAAAACGGAGAAAAATAATGAGATCTGAACAATTATAGACCAATAACACAACTGAACACCATGTATAAACTGCTTACAAAACTTGTAACAAACAGATCAACAGGAAAGCTAGGCGGGTACCAATTTCGAGATTAAACTGGATTCAGAAAGGGATACAGCATAACAGGCCACTTGCTAACAATGAAAATACTGATTGAACGAGCTAATGAATACAGAATACCGCTATATATTGCTTTTGTGGATTTTGAAAAGGCCGTTGACAGTACTTAACACTGGGCCATACAATCTTCGCTAATTAACGGAAGGATCCCCTATCGATACACAGAAATTTTGAAAAACATCTACGAAAAAGCAACAATCACAATAAAACTTCCACACCAAACCAATAAAAATAAATAAAGGAATTATCGGTGATATCAGGTATGATAGCGGTGATATCAGACAATACGAACGATCTTCACAAAATGATGACACAATTGGACAAGGAAGCAAACGAGACAAGCCTAAAAACTAAATACAAGGTGTCCCCGAAAATAGTGCGTTCCATTAAGGTATGGATATTTAATACACAATGTAGAACAAAAAAGTCCTATAACATTTTTTTCTAAAGTTAACCGTTTCCAAAAAAAATACATTGTTCGCCATATAAGCGAACTTTAATTCTCATAAAATTAACTAATTTGGCGTCACTGTACAAGAACTGTTTGTGATTTAGTTTATTGACACCACAAAAATGTATGTCAGACAGGTACACCTGCAAAATATTTGTCCCACCCCATGTTTGAAAATCCGACAAAACAAGAATTTGTTTGTTTGTTGAGGATGAAAGCAGGGTTTAATGTAAATACTTATGGCTAAAATGCTGCAACTATTTTTGAATTATGATTGTCTATGTTTAGATTTTTGTATACATAGTTGTCAGATTTCAATTTGCATACCAAAATGTATTTTGGTTTTTTAGCCAAACGGTTGCATTTAGAAAAAAATGTTATAAGACTTTTTTGCTCTACATGCTGCCTTCTACCTATAACTTTAAAGAACGCACTATTTTTGGGGACACGCTGTATATGGCAAACGTTGAAGAGAACAACGAAACCATGCAAATAGGAACAAGTACAATACAGAAAATCAAGGAATACCTATACCTAGGGCAAATAATGAAACTGAGTAAAAAAAATCAAACAGCAGAAATCAAAAGGAGAATAAGACTCGCATGGGTGACATTCAGAAAAATGAGCTATCCTGAAAAACCAGAAATATGCCCAATACCTCCGCAAAAAGTATATGACCAGTGTGTTCTATCAGTACTTACATATGGAGCACAGACCTAGACCTTCACAAAGAAAAATATGGAAAAGATGGTCAAGACTCAAAGGGCAGTGAAAATTCAGATGCTAATGACCAATGTCAGACCAAAAGAAGTTGACCAATATCACTAGAGGTTCTGCTATTTATATAAGTAGGTACTTGGAGAAACCTGATATTTTTGGAAAAGCTGGAAAGAAGTTTTAGGAATAAAGACATTTGTGGTGGTCAATTTCTTTTTTCTTTGAATAGAAATAGAACACAAATTAGAGGACGTACAAAGTGGATTCAGGAAAGGACACAACACACAAGAACATATATTCACCATGCAACAAGTAATAGAAAAAGCCTGAAAGAATAATAGAGAAATATATCTGAGCTTTATAGGCATGGAAAAAGAATTCGACTCAGTCAAAAGAAAAGACATATGGGAAAGCCTAAAGAAGAAACAAGTAAGTGAAGAACTGCTCGAAGCAACAAAAAGTATACATATAAGTACATGAAAACAACAAATACAGTAAGAATGTTAAATATACAGTCAGAACCATTTGAAACAACTTAAGGAGTTAGACAAGAGGGAAGTCTCAGCCCAGTGCTATTCATAAATATAATAGGTGAGATAGTGAAAGAATGTAAGAAAACTTTCAAAAAATACTATATCGGTTAGAAGATAATGCAAATGATAAACGGTGAGATGTGTATATTTGCAGACAACATAGTATTAATTTGCGGAAACAGCAGAAAAACTGAAACACAACTTATAGAAATGGAACCTAGAAGCAAGCAAATAGAACTTAAACTTAAAACAAGAGAAGACTCAGATAATGGAAATATCAAGGAAACAAGGGACGGAAGATCAAATAGAAGTAAGAATAGACCAACAAAAAATAATACAGCCCCCTCTTACAAATACTTACGAACAGTAATCAACAACAAAGGAGACACCGAGGACGATCTTAACAACAGAATGGAAAACACAGGAAAACTATTCTAAGCACTAAATAGAGGATTCCTTAATAACAAAGAAATATCAACAAAGACCAAGATGACAATATACAAAACAATATATAGACCTATATACGGTGATATTTGAAGCAGAAAATTGGATATTAAACAAAAGACAGCAGAGCAGAACTCAGGCAACAGAGATGAAATACCTCAGAAGAACGATCGGAGTAAAAAGAACTGATAGAATCAGAAATGCAGAAATAAGAGAAAGACTCAAAATCAAACCGATACTCGACTCAATCAAAGAGAAAAAATTGGCATGGTTCGGACATCTAACCATCCGGTTGGACAATAATAGACAAGTAGAAAGAGTGTGGGACGCCAAACCAATAGGGAAGAACAGAAGAGAAAGACCCATTAAAGAATGGAACAGTGACATCTCGCAGATACTGCAGAGTAAGGGTAAGACTTGGCAGGAAGCAACACAGATGGCATCCAGTAGGAAGGAGTGGAGAGAGTTCGTTAAGAGCTAGGACACCTCGCAAGATTGTAAAATGTTGTAATCTAATGTATTATAAACGATCCAACACCGAAAGGTACCTACAAATGGGTATACTGATTAAGTCCCAGCAAACAGACCGACGTGTTAATTACGTGAATTTTAGGTACATTTGTCACCAATATACGTAAATTGCTTACGTGAATTTCACGTGAAAATTTGGTTGGAATGTCACATTGAAAATACGTCTTTAAATTACGTGAATAACTCGTCTTCAATAGACGTGTTATTTACCTTAAATAGCAATAAAATCTTTCGGGAAATTCACGTTGCAAATACGTGTTGATTAACGTATCTTTTAGGGAATGTATATATTAGTATTCACGTGAAACATACGTCCTCGGTTCACGTAAATAATTCGACCTTAATTAACTTATGAATCACGTAATTATTATCCTCATAATATGATATAAATAAAACAAGCATATAAAGTATTAACAATGTATTTATTTAGTAGAATTTAGAGACTTTAAAACATTTGTCCTGTATAATTATTATACAAGATAATGAACCAAAAATGGTACCGACCTAAAGACACATTAAAAAATTTGCCAACACAAAACACAACACAGATCACTTTTTATTTCGAGGAGGACACTTCGACACTTTGTTGTTTTTTCTCCTCGAGCAGTGAGGTAAACGTTAATACGAAAGACATTACTATAAATAAACCCGCCTAAAATAAAACGAGGGAAATAAAGCTCTTCACGTTTCACTTTTTGTTGTGAGAAATGTGAGAAGCCACGAAGCCAGAGAAGCTGATATTAGAGGTAATGATCATCGATTATAAAAATCGATTATTTTTAAATTACAGTTAAACTATTCTACTTACTTTAAATTAGTATTACGAATTTTCTTTTTGTTTTTAAATTTCTTCTACTATTAACTAATTGGTCTTACTAAAAATCTATTTCAATACCAGAATAATATAAAAAATAATCCTATCGAAACGTATCTATTATTCGATAAATCGATTAATTTAGTTTTCGAACCAACTATGTTAGTCACGTGATGGTATTTAAAGGAGGAGAAAGGCTTGGTAGTACTTCATCACCGCGCGCGATTTGAAAATAAGACTCAACATCATTTTAGCTCTTGTGATATTTTTAAAGAAAAAAATAGCTTCAAATCAAGGTTGGATTGAAATAGTTATGCTACATGATCTTAAAAGCGAAATCATAAACATTTTGTTTAAATATTGGTATTATTTACATTACTTTTACGTGAAATACATCTAATTTTTCGACGTCCATAAAATACAATGAGTAAAATTCAAGCGATACGTATTTAACCAACACCGTTGTAAAATTTTGTTTCCAAAATATTTCTCAAATTTTAACCAAAGGAAGTTATTTCTGTTTCGTGATTATTACGTGAAATAAACGTACCTTTGTGATGTAACCAAAATTCACAAATATTATAAAAAACATGTACTATATTCGTTATTATGATTTTATATTATTCTAATGTCAAACATGTATAAAGAAAGCACTAATATATAGGTGAATGATTTGGCACTGAAATACGTTTTTTTCCCGTCATAAAACACCGAGTTACGTATTCGTTGAAATTTGCCGTAAATTTAACGTAATTATCACGTAATTGGGCTCAAGTCTGTTTGCTGGGGTAAGTGGTGGTCAAACTAAGTACAAGAAAAACTTAAGGAGAAGAGAAAATTATATAAACAGTGGCGAGAAAATAGGTCGAACACGGATCTTTTAAACTAAGTATAGCCACGTTCACCAAAAAGAAGCCTAATTAGCACTACCAAAAGCTAAAGCAGAAGCGTATCCAAATCTATACGATCTAGGTACTTGATACCAGGAAGGCCAAACAAATATGTATAAAATAGTAAAACCAAGAGCAAAGAAAGCAAATGATTTTATTCAGAATATTGTATCTGAGATGAAAATAATAGATAAATGTTTTATTACTTAAGTTTTATTTTGAAAATACTTTCCGAACTAAAAGACAAAACATTAACCAAGTACCTACAAGTTTTTAATAAAAATATTTTAATTAAAAATATTTATTAAATTATATTGCAATATGATTTCAAACACAAACTAAAAAATTAATAAACTGTTTTCAAACACAATTTAAAAAGGGATATCTTTTTTCACCTATTTGCAATCTATGTGACAGTTTACTTACTCAGTGAAGAAAAAGGTAGAAATCTGTGTGATAGGTATAGTTTCCGCTTCTCCGCTAATTGTTTTGAGACGTCAGATGTCGCTAGACGTTTCAATAAAATTTATACCTTATTAAATAAAATTTAACAAAACATTACATATTTTTTGCATATATTTTTAATAAGTGCTGCTTCAGGAATAGTTTTTTTCGCAATCAAATTTTGACTATTATTTTAGTCCATGTTGTGAGGTCGCTTCCGTATGAAAAATATTTACGAATTATTGTTCAAATTTTTTTAAAGTTTTTTTTAAAAGGTTTTTTTAATGACCAACCAAAAAAAAATTAATCTGTTTTTAATGAAAAAAGTGATCCTAGTGCGAAGATCAGCCCAACGAGTACTTACGTTTATCCGATTACTGAAATGATCGTCACGAAACTGTCACTGGACAATCATAATTTTCGTTGGAACAATCGAAAAAACGATGCGATCAACGGTCATCTTTTTGTTGGAACGTATTTTGTTTACTGCGCAGGAGCGTGATCGTAACATTACTGTTTTTCGTTGTGTTGGAACAAACCTATTATTATTATACAGGGTGTAACAAAAATACAGGTCATAAATTAAATCACATATTCTGGGACCAAAAATAGTTCGAATGAACCTAACTTACCTTAGTACAAATATGCACAGAGAAAAAGTTGGAAAAAAAATATGCACAGGACCAATATGATTGGCCAATATAATTAAAAGTGCGAAAAATGTTGCCGAGCTATAAAACCAGGTGTCGCTCTTCCGAAATTGCACGGTCCCAATAGATACGGTGGAGTAAACTTGCCTGCGGTTGGACCAATTACAAACAAGCAATACAGCGCGGTAAATTTGAATCACTGCTCTTGGTTAAAAAATAAACCGTAACTACAATTAATTAATAATTAAAAAATGACTTTTTTTATAAAATAAAAAATTTATAAATAAAAAAAAATTCGACCCGCGCAGATATTACTTCAGATTTTTTGGATCTTGCTAAACAAAAAAGTCTTGTGTAATATTCCTCTAACGTTGATCGTTTTCGAGTTATAAACAATTTAAAACTGAAAAAACAATTGGTCTGGATCCCGCGTATGAAAAAAAAGTTTATTAATAGCAAGCTGAAAATTTGTTAATAGCTTAAGGGTGTCTAGTCGGACCAACTTCGATATATTGGAACATTGGAAAAGGGGCAGTTTTAATTGTGGAACAGGCTAAAAATTTGGAACGGTCAGACCACAAAAACGGCACATGTATTTTGTCTGACAGAACAGACTTAAACTCTCCGGACAGAGATTAAACTCTCCGGCAAAAATCAGACTGGTATTTATCAAAAAATGGGCGTTTTAATGAGTGGAACATGTAGATTATCTCAAATGACAGGAATTATGACAGGTGATAAATAGCAGTCTGATTTTTTCATGAGAGTTTAATCTCCTGTTCGGAGAGTTTAAGTCTATTCTGTCGGACAAAATAAATGTGCCGTTTTCGTGGTCTGACCGTTCCAAATTTTTAACCTGTTCCACAATTAAAACTGCCCCTGTTCCAGTGTTCCCATATATCAAAGTTTATCTGACTAGACACCCTTAAGCTATTAACAAATTTTCAGCTTGCTATTAATCACCTTTTTTTTTCATACGCGGGATCCAGACCTATAAAAAATGATGACGATTTTCAAGGATTAAAAACATAAGTACAAAAGTATCATTTTTGAAATTACGAAGTACCTAAAATAGGTAAATAAATTCAAGTTCAAACCCTATTATATCAGTTTGTTCTTGATAATTATTTTGGACTTATTCATTTTAAAATATTGTTTTCTAGTTGTTAATGACCGTCTCCACATAATAAGAAACCTTTCTCATTAACAATTAAAAAAGTATGTTTTAGAATAAAACATGGCTAAAATTCTTATCAGGACCTGATAAAAGAAGGTTTGACTTTGAATCTAGATATAGTCCTTCCGCTAAAACCTTTCCCATGCGGTACGATTCATTTTCAATCAAATTAAGTCAAAACATAAATTGAAACGAACGTCGATGTGTATATACATTTTGTATACTGTATGTATACTATATACTACACACATCGGCGTACGTTTCACTTTCTGTTTTGACTTAATTTGATTGAAAATGGATCGTACTGCATGGGAAAAGTTATAGCGGACGGACTATACTTGACGATTACAAAAATGATATTTTTTACTTGTCTTTGAGCCTTAAAAATCGTCATCTTTCAATATTTGAAGGACATTCTTCCGTTAAAAACCATCAACTTTAGAGAAATATTACAAAAGGCTTTTTTGTTTAGAGTGAAAAACCTCGAATTTTTTTTTAATTTATAAAGAAAAGTAATTTTTAATTATTAATTAAATTATAGTTACAACATAATTAGATCGGGCACCCCTTGCTTTTTGTAATTGTTCAAATGCTAAATTACATATCCAATAATTTTTATCCGATAAACAGCTAGGGGGAGTTCGACATTATATCGGATCATTTACTAGTTGGTTCGATTGTAAATGATCAATTATTTTAATCAATCATTTCATAGTAAGAAGTTCAATGCACAGAAGTTATTCATAACAGACTTAATTTACATATCTCTCGGTTATACATAGGCCTATTACAATATTGATATGTGACAAATATGCTTATGTAAAGTATAACTTTGAATATGTATTACTTCGTTAGTGTCGTGTCAATTTATTAAGTAACTTTCAGTATAGTGTGTGTGTACAGTGGATTTTTCATGCTATTTATTTGGGTAAGTTTATTTTTTGGGTAAGTTTATTTTAAATGAACATTAAGCACCGAAATACTAATAATTTTTACTTTTGGGTAAATTTTGTGTATGTGTGTAGAGGTTTATCACAGATCATATTTACTGACTTAAAATTACATGTATTCTAATATGTTTCTTCTTCTTTTTAGCCTTCTATCGTCCATTTATGGACATCTTCCGACTTCTTACATGGATTTCTATATTTCCAGATTTTTCCGGCCATTGTTTTTATGTCGTCTACCCATCTCATTTGTGGTCTTCCTCTTGGTCGTGTAGCTTCTAGTCGAGGAAATGAAGCATTTGGCTCGCAATTTTTTCGTCCAGCATGGATTTACTTGAAATTTTCACAGAAGGTAGGGAATAGTCCAGGATAATTTTCTATATCATGCCGCTATATACGCTAAAACCTTGGGGGTGGTTGATACCCCATCTCGGGGGTGGGAATTTTTAATTAAATTTTAACAATGTAAATCGTTGTAAAACGTAATTCTAAGAAAAAAATATTTTTTACATTTTTTTCGTAAAACTAATACTTTCGAGTTATTCGCGGTTGAAAGTAACAGTTTTTCGACGAAAAAATCCACTTTTTTAAAGAGTTTTTTGAGTATAACTCCAAAAATATGCACTTAATCTTAAAAACTGTAGCTATCGAAATTGTGTCTTTTAGACGCAAACCAAATTCTGTTTCTATAATATTTTTACGACCAATACAAACCGAGGTACGGCATGTTAAAGGTTAGCTTTTTTCGTCAAATGTATAATTTGAAATATTCAAAGCCAAATAACGAGAAAACTGAAATATTTTTTTTTTCAATGATATAATTAGACCTTTCAAAATAAAAAACAAAAAGTTTCTAGCATAAAAATTGAGGGAGTTATGATTAAAAAAAGGTCGGTACCTGCTTTTCTTTATGAAAAAATCAGTGAAAACAACCCCCTAACTACTCTCCTAATTAAAAGTTGGTCTTTACCTTTCTGTAATTCCTTTTATATTTATATTATCAATACGCCCAAGAAGTTTGATCTATTTAAAAGGACTAATTTTAGAAAAAATGGCGTTTAAAAAAAATTATTTTTTGCAATTTCGTATTTTTTTAATAATAAATAATAAAATACTAGAGATACGAAAAAATGATAGAGTAATAAATTGTAGCTATTTTCATAACTAAAATTTTCTTGAGCATAGATTTTCATTACAGTGAACAGTTAGCGAGATATAGCTGTTTAAAACCTCTATTTACGAGCAAACAACCACTTATCTAGCCATTTAAACCCACCCCAATTAAAAACTAAGGGATCTAACGGAATTTAATTTACACAGTCTTATAGCTCTTTAAAAATTCTACAAAATCGTTTTTGAAAAAACTTTTTATCGCCAAAAATAAAGGAGCTATGTTTATAAAACCATTTTTTTTTTCGAAAAATTCGAATAGTCCGCTTTTAGAGCATTTTCAATGTATATAATACCACAGAACTAGTTCGTATACTGGAAGATGACTAAAAAACTATTTATATTTGTATTTGTACATATTTGTAAATTCGCATTTTTGTGTAAATAAATGTTTTTGTAATTCTTTATTCTACTTCTTTTTCTGTATAGATCTATTAAATTATCTACTTATAAAAATTGCAATGTTATTTAGGGTGGTTTTTAAGGGTTGAAATATGATATTATATCCTTTAGCATAAAACAATCATTTAACCAATCAAAACCAAATTTTACCCATATTAAGGTTTACAATGTTGGTATATAATTTTTGAAAATAAGGGGTAGTTTACACCCCTAAAAATAATCAACGCCCTTGAGCATGATATAGAATATGAAGTACAGGGTGAGATGATCCTAATCTCAAATTTTTATGTAAATCGATGCAAGCCGAAATTATTCTTTTAGGACAAGTCAAAATTTTATAAATAGCTCCAACAGGAGTGGTTGTAAGGAGAGAAATATTATATTATATCTTAAAGCATAAAACAATCATTATGTAATTAATAAGTACCAAATGTTGACAATATTAAAGTTTAAAACGTTATTTTATATTTTTTTACAATTAGGGGTAATTTTCACCCTTAAAAAACTAAAAGCGTACAACGGCTCAATATATAAAATAAACTAGAGGATGTAATGAGCCTAATCCCAAATTTTTGTACAAATCGATTCTGGACGAAAAAATTGCGAGGTTTTGCCATTTTTTCAGTTTTATTTTCTCAACTATTCGTAAGGTCTCCAATACTGTACTGTGGAATTCCAACGTTGATATTTTTGTCTGATAGCCGTATACCTAGCATTACTCTTTCCATTGCCCTTTCTGTTGTGGCTGGTTTATTCATATTGGCCTTGGTGAGGGTCCATGTTTGACCTCCATATGTCATGATGGGAAGGTAGGTAGTTACTCTAATGTATCTACTTTGACATACGCACTTGTACACATTTGTACTTATTTTAGTGACTATATCTAAAAAAAATTTAAATTTTTATGCTAACAATTTATTTTTTTTTTTTTCGTGACAAGTCGAATTAGGAGTTCCTGCACTGATTTGTTGAATGAAGCAACTAGCCATGACATACTAACTGGACCTGTAATGTGTTGTTTATACAATTTAGAGTGATCTGTGTGAATGATTCTATGTGTTTGTAGACCGGGCAGTATCGTCGCTACCGCTAGCGCAATTATTCCGATTCGATTTTTTTGCACAAACTTACTCAAAAAGAGGTCTTTATAACGTATCCACAGGGTGCTGGGCGGTGCCGTGGTCTAAAAATTTTTTAAACAATTTTTTTTAAACAAATTCACAAAAATAATTTTTTCATTTCCCACAATTTTTTTTAGATAATTTGGATCATTGTGAGTAAAAAAGGTCTTAGGTCATTTTTCTCTAAACTTGACTGTTGTCGAGTTATACGCGATTAAAAATTTGAAAAATGCGAAAATGGCTATTTTCAAGGCTTCATAACTCGATTAAAAATTAATATTATGAAATTAAAAAAGTGACAACATCAAGATTCAAATACCTTCTTCAGCGTCCTGAAGAGATTTTTGTCATTATTTTATTACAAAGCTGTTATTTTTAGTTGTTATTTAGACAACAATCAATTTGAGACGGAAACTACAAGAGACCTTTTTTGCTCAGAATGACCCAAATTATCTAAAAAAATTTGTTGGAAATGAAAAAATTATTTTTGTGAATTTGTTTAAAAAAAATTGTTTAAACAATTTTTCGACCACCGGCCAGCACTCTGTGGATATGTTATAAAGACCTATTTTTGAGTAAGTTTGTGCAAAAAAATCTAATCGAAATAGTTCCGCTAACGGGGGCGACGATACAGTTGGACTATACTGCTAATTGTTAATAAGTAAAAATAACAGCTTTGTAATAAAATAATGACAAAAATCTCTTCAGGACGCAGAAGAAGGTATTTCAGTCTTGATTTTGTCACTTTTTGAATTTCATAATAATCATTTTTAATAGAGTTATGAAGCCTTGAAATGGCCATTTTCGCATTTTTCAAATTTTTAATCGCATATAACTCGACAACAATCAATTTTAGAGAAAAATTACAAGAGACCTTTTTTGCTCAGAATGACCCAAGTTATCTAAAATTTTGGAAATAAAAAAATTATTTTTGTGAATTTGTTTAAAAAAAATTGTTTAAAAAATTTTTCGACCACGGCACCGCCCGGAACCCTGTGGATATGTTATAAGGAACTCTTTTTGAGTAAGTTTGTGCAAAAAAATCGAATCGGAATAATTGCGCTAGCGGGGGCGACGTTACTGCCCGGTCTATTGGTGCATTCGGAAAATTCGTGGCTTAAGTCGCCCACTGAAGTGTTTCTACAATCACAAAAGGGGCATTAAAATACTCCTTTTTCTAAATTAGATTAGCTTGAAAAGCACCTAAAATGAGTTTTGGTTCTAGTAATAGTGAAAACATAAAATTTGGAAGGAGAAAAGGTTAGGTGAGGATTTATTGGTCAGAGATAAATGGATAGAATAATAGTGACGGTTACGAGCATTATTTATACATACTTTTATATGAAGTTTACAATTTATTTCTTTGATGTTTATTTATTAGCGAAAAGAAATTATTACTCCTTTCTATCGTTGTCACAAGCATTTTTGGCTGCGATATCTACTTCTTCATTGTCATTAATACCTGCATGTCTCATTCATAACCCAAACAAATTTCGACAAAATTTAGCGCCAATGTGTTTTAAGTGCATCCATTTTTTAGAATCCTGGGAAAATTAATAATACTCTGGGCTAATTAGCAAAATTCATGGAAAAGTTATTTACCAGCAATTTTATTGCTGAAATCGAATCATAAGATCCTATATATTAATAATATAGGTATGCAAAATCCGCAGATAGTGTGCTACTTTTTTTATAAACAAAATGGCGCCGACAAATCGTATTTTTTTCAATAATTGCTCTATAACTCCAAAGATTTTAACATTACAACAAAAATACCCACATAAAAATTCACCGCAATTAAATTATTCTGCATAGAGATATGTTTTTCCCGATTTGCTCCGACGAAAATTTTCCTCGGAAAATGCGGGTTTTCCCAACAAAAACTATAATTTTCAAATAAAGTTTTACGTAAGTAAATATTAATCAATAATTAAATAACTTAGTGACATCAAAGCTTTCTTGGTGTATATTGTAATTCCAGAAGCCGGTGAAAATTAAACGAATATTTTAGCAACAATTCAGTTGTCAATTAACAATTTACGATCGCAATAATAAACAAAATAATCATGATATATTGATCAAACTTATAAAGATTATAAAGATGAGATGCTTATTTAATATTTTATTGACAAAATATAAATTTTTTGTTTTTTGCATAATTATTAAATTTTGAAAAAAAAATAGTTATAATACGCTGGTCTAATTAGTAAAGTACAAAGAAAGGTTATTTACCAGCAATTTCATTGCTGGAATCGAATATTATGATCCTATATATTAATAATATAGGTATGCAAAGTCCGCAGATAGTGTGCTACTTTTTTTATTAAGAAAATGGCGCCCCCAAATCGTGTTTTTTTCAATTATTGGTCTATAACTTCGCAGATTTTAACTTTACACCAAAAAACACTCAAATAAAAATTTACCCCAATTTAATGCTACATATATGCATGTTTTTCCCGATTTGCTCCGACGAAAATTTTCCTTGGAAAATGTGGGTTTTCCCAACAAAATCTCGAATTTTCAAATAAATTTTTGGGCAAGTAATTATTTATCAATAATTAAATAACTTGGTGAAATAACAGCTTTCTTGGTATAGATTATAACTGCAGAAGACAGTGAAAATTAAATGAATATTTTAGCAACAATTCAATTGTTAATTAACAATTTACAGTCGCAATAAAAACCAAAATAATCATGAGACATTGATCAAGCTTAGAAAGATTATAAAGATGTGATGCCTATTTAATATTTTGTCGACAAAATATAAATTTCTTATTTTTTTGCATAATCTTTAAATGTTTAAAAAAATAGTTATAAACAAATTAACATTTCTCAGAAATTGTTTATTATATTCTAATTTTAAAAAATACTTAAAATGCGTCATTCAAAGGTCTTGAAAATGAATGCTTCAAAAAATTTTTCCAACCATTTGCAAAAAAGTTATGAAACAGCAAAATAAATATACGATTTTTCAGTTGTTTATAATTTGTTTTAATTGTTTTGAAGCTTAAAACTAAGTCTGTGGTACAATCTAATTACTCACAAAAAATATCGCATATTAGTTTAATGGTTCTATTTTGATCAAAGATTAATTTTTTTTTTTGTAATTTTTAGCGCGAAATTAGGCTTGATACAGAGCCGAAGATGTTCACTACGAAGCGACTGACACGCTTTAAACTCGCGTGAGTTGTGTATGTGGACGGGTATAATACATAATAGTACATAGCTACGGTACTGTATTAGTCAACTTTCGCGCGTGTAAATTTAAAAAAAAATATTTATAATCTTTAATTAAAATATAACCATTAAACTAATAATCATTATTTTTTGTAAGTGATTAGCTTGTATTTTAAACGAACTTTTACGCTTTGAAAGAATTAAAAAAAAATATAATCGTATGTTTATTTTGCTGTTTCATAACTTTTTTGCAAATGGTAGTAAAAAAGTTTTAAAACATTCATTTTCAAGATATTTGAAATACGCATTTTAACTATTTTTTAAAATTAGAATATAATAAAAACTTTCTGATAAACGTTAATTTGTTTATAACTATTTTTTTTAAACATTTAAAGATTATGCAAAAAAAAGAAAAATTTATATTTTGTCGACAAAATGTTAAAAAGGCATCTCATCTTTATAAAATTTCAAAGTTTGATCAGTGTATCATAATTATTTTGGTTATTATTGCGACCGTAAATTATTAATTAACAATTGAATTGTTGCTAAAATATTCGTTCAATTTTCACCAGCTTCTGGAACTATAATCCAAACCAAAAAGGCTTTTGTCACCGAATTATTTAATTATTGGTTGATAATTACTTATCTAAAACTTTATTTGAAAATTAAAGATTTTGTTGGGAAAACCCGGATTTTCCGAGGAAAATTTTCGTCGGAGCAGATCGGAAAAAACATATCTCTATGCATAATTTAATTGCGGTGAATTTTTATTTGAGTGTTTTTGCTGTAAAATTAAAATCTTCGGAGTTATAGAGCAATAATTGAAAAAAAACACGATTTTCGGGCGCCATTTTGTTTATAAAAAAAAGTAGCACATTATCTGCGGACTTTGCATACCAATATTATTAATACATATAATCATAAGCTTCGATTTCAGCAATAAAATTGCTGGTAAATAACTTTTCCCAAAAATGGCCTCTTCTCCGATAATTAGCTCAGAATATAAGTATTATTGAAAAATTTAAACGCAGAATGAAAGATTACATTATTACCGAAAGCCGAAAATCCTTTAGAAGAACAAAAAGGTTTCTTTTTAATGAGATATTTGAAATTAAAAATCAGACTGACTTTTATCTTTTTTTCACTACTGTACTTTATTAAAGTAAACATTATAGACGTCTTCAGGGACATTCGGCCTTCAGTAATAATGCAGTCTTTCATTCCGCGTTTAAATTTTTCAAAAATACTTATTAGTTTTCTCAAGACTCTAAAAAAAGGTGAATACATTTAAAACACATTGGCGCGAAATTTTGCGCCTACGCTCTTAAAGACCATGGTTTCGATTTGATGTTTAGTATTTTGGTTATATTAAAAAGTCTGAGACACAAGTGTTTTTCCATCACTTGATGTCCACCATCTTCTTTTCTTATACATATATCTTTTGGATAGACTACACAATATCTCAAAATAAACTTCATTATTGACTTTTGACTTCTAGATCGCCAGCAGTTTTCATAATAAAATATTGTTGTCTTTAACGGGTAGGCCCAAAAATTTCGGCTCCAATACCTTTTAAATATATTTTTTTTTGATTCCTGAGAAACCGAAGAAGTATTTTTGAAAAATTTTAACGCAAAAATAAAGATTACGTTATTACCGAGGGCAGAAAGTTCCTGAAAACTTCTATAATGTTTATTTTAATAAGTTACAAGGGTGACAAAGAAGAGAAAATTTGATGTGATTTTTAATTCAAATATCTCATTTACAAGAAACTTTTTGTTTATTCTAAGGCACTTTTGGCCCTTGGTAATAATCTAGTCTTTCATTCTGCGTTTAATGTATTAGTTTTCTCAGGATTCGAAATTTTTTTTTAAGCACTGGACTCGAAATTTTGCGCCTACGCCCTTAAAGTTTGTGTTTTTCTGTATCCTCGTTTTGATATAGTCGAATTGATATATTCCAAAACAAAAATCGTAAACATTATGCTTATTACTTCCTTATAAAATCAAAGGTTTTATTAAATATTTATAAAAGCAAATACACCTCACATTTCAAAATACCGTTGTTTTGATGTGACGACGTTTCGGTTTAAAGGTCATAAAATAGGTTCTATAATAGAAGTGAAAATGGCACACATAAAATTTATATTACAATTAACAGTATTCTATAGAAGAAAATTGTTAAAAATTTTTGTTTTTACGCTAATTCTTGACCTAAACGAAAAATTAGTAGATAGTCGATAGCCTTACTTTAATTAACCTTAAATATGGAACGTGTGTAAAAGTTGTTTAAATTAGTTATGGTGCATTATAGTTTATGGTGGTTTAAATTTCAATTGGTGTCAGTTGTTGTTAAAGTTAAGGTTTGTGCAACGACAGGAAACAATAATTAAATTAATGGTCCTTCTTCTGACAATTCCGTGACTGCTGTCGATCTTTGGATATCATATTACTACCATATACCATAATATGTGCTATTGTGATTTTATTGACAGCAGCTCTTAATAATGACCAGAAAGTTCACATAACTACACCTGTTAATAACCTCGAAAGCCCAAAACGTGTCTAAAATCCTCTGTGTGTGAGGATTTGTCCCTATGAAACGACAGAGCGACACAAGATGTCGTGGTATATATATTATGGCATATATTTTGCTAGATCACATCTACGTTTTATTTCTTCTTGTAGTGACCCTGTGTTTGTGAGTAATGATCCCAGATATAAGTATGAGCTCACAACTTCAAACCGATCAATTGTGGTTATGTGTGGATGATTGTTATGTAGTCTATCCACTATTATGATCTTTGTCTTTGATATGTTTAATTGCAGACCAAATATTTGACTTTCGTTTTCAACCAGTCGTATAAGATCAATCAGCTCTGCTTGACTATTTGCAAGAATTTGTCTTGCAAATAGTCAAGCAGAGCTGATTGATCTTATACGACTGGTTGAAAACGAAAGTCAAATATTTGGTCTGCAATTAAACATATCAAAAACAAAGATCATAATAGTGGATAGACTACATAACAATCATCTACACATAACCACAATTGATCGGTTTGAGGTTGTGAGCTCATACTTATATCTGGGATCATTACTCACAAACACAGGGTCACTACAAGAAGAAATAAAACGTAGATGTGATCTAGCAAAAGTCACCACAGCAAAAATGACCACAATATGGAAGGACTGTCAAATTTCAAGAGCGTTAAAGATAAAGTTGATCAACTGCTTAATATTCCCAATACTGACCTACGGATGTGAATCTTGGACCCTGAGAAATTCGGAAAGAAGAAAGATAGACGCCACTGAAATGTTCTGTTTTAGACGAATGCTGCGAATTCCTTGGACCGACAATAGAACAAATAATTCAATTTTAAGAATGCTAAAAGTTAGCCAACGACTCTCCAGTAAAGTCCATCTCCAACAATTAAAATACTTTGGACATGTTATGAGAGCAAATACAGAAAACATGGAAACACTCATTATACAAGGAAAGGTGGTGGGAGGCCGAAGATCACTAGGAAGATTCCCAACAAGATGTATCGATCAAATTACAGGAATATGCAAAAGACCTATGCATGAATTAAAAGTAATGACCAGAGACAGAGATCTTTGGAGACGGACAATATACGACATCACGTCGACGACTACACTCCCTCCGGAGGGTCAGGATTGAAGAGAGAGACAAAGAACTTCTTGGACGGATTCAAGATGTCTTTCAAGAAATGAAAAATAATCCAGAGGAGATTAGGAAGTCAGACTTATTACAGAGTAAGACTTTTCTTTAACAAGGTAATTGTCATTTTAAACAAGTAATTTAGTTTTGGTAATAGTTATTTTTCTGCAAATTTTGGCGTTTTTTTTTTTAATTTTTAAAATACCTCGTTGATTAGATTTGTGGACTATTTATTAATTATTCATTAATTCAAGATGAATATTTGTCTTGAATTATTTGTCGAACATACCTAATTAAAAAATACTGAAATGTTAATATTTTACCAATTTAAATTAATTAATGGTATTAATTATAATTAAATCGCATTTAAACCTTTTTTCTCTTTCGAGCTCTCACAATTCACATTATTTTACATTTATTTGATTATTGGTCCCATTGTCAGAGGGTTAGAATAAATGTCATGGTGTTTTCAATGCATTACAATGATTCTCTAACCGCGTTACAGTTCTTACTGGCTGTGCTCATTTAATCCTATCCAAGGTGTTCAACAGGGTGATTGCACACTCTCCCTGTTGCTTTATTCTCAACCTAGTGGTATTTATGTTTCTATCCATTTTTTTTTATAAAACTTGGTGTAACTTCAACTGAATCATTGAATATTCAATATTCATTACTTCAATATAAAAAATATGAGTGTGATCACGTCCACCAATGTTAATTTATTTCTTTAGGCGAAAATCCACCGTATCTACAAGCCTTATGTTTTTTTAAAAAACTTCTTTGTTTTCAAAACAATATTTACTTTTGTAAGATTACTAGATTCTAACAAAAAATACAAATATTTTAAAACCAAATTTTGGGTATTTGCCTAATAATTACTTAGTGATTTGTATCTCATGTTATGTCAATATACTTGATTAACACGTTAAATAATTTTAACGAACTTGACCCAAATTCCTTATTCAACAATTTAAATAAAATATGTTTTCATCAGAACTGACCTATTTTGCAGTGTTTCCACATTATAAATATTCACATGATTGTTATTATATTCTAAATAAACAACACAGAATATGCAGAATAAATAAGATTGTGGAGGAAGTTATTAAAACGTGTAAAAAATACAGACTAACATTGAAAACAGGTTTATAACCAATGTGTTTTGCTGTACAAACTTATGGAGCAGAGCCTTTAACACCGATGCAAAAATCCGCGAATAAACTCGAGAGTTACACAACGAGCCACGGAACGTAAAATGCTGAACGTGAGCGTTCCTGATCACATAACAAACCAACAAATCAGGCAACGATCAGAAGCTCAAGACGTCATCGAAAGAGCTACAACGCTTAAGTGGAACTGGACAGGGCACTTAGCTAGAACATAAGATGGACGGTGGACAAGACGAATCATGGAATGGAGGCCCAGAAACTACAAAAGGAGCCGAGGACGGCCACCGAATAGATGGACCGACGATATAAAAAGAGTAGTGGGGAACTGGCTACAAGCGGCCCAGTATAGAGGACACTGGAAATAACTCAGGGTTGCCTATGTCCAGCAGTGGACGCGACTTGCTGATTAATGGTGATGATCGTTGAAAACTAAAAAGAAAAATATAATATGATTATTTCATTCATAGGAGATTCTGACCAATAGAAACCTACAGAAATAAAAATTAAACTGATTATTTTTTGATGATTTTAACTTCCAATCGTATAGTAAGATATTTGATCACTTGTTTAATTCTGTCCAATCAGATTAAAATTATACTGAGAATTATCTACTGTAGAAAATTACCGATAGAATTTTTTTAACTAGATTGTTTCTGTTTATAGTCCAGAAAGCCACTGCGCATCCGCTAGGAAAAATATTCCGATTTTTTGCACAATCTTACTCAAAAAGGACCCCTTTTACCAAATTCGCATGTTACCAGGACCAAAAGTGGGTCAAAAATTTTTTAAACTTTTTTTTTGTTTTTTTCCTAAAATTCTTTTTTTTTTGCATGGAACAAAGTTTTTTTAGGTTTTTTGGATCATTCCAAACAGAAAATGTATTTAGTGACTTTTCTCTGAAGTTGATAGTTTTTAACATATAGGCGACTAAAAATTGAAAAATTGCGAAATTGTCCATTTTTAACATTCAAAAACTATGTGAAAAACTTAAAATTTGAATGTTGCCGAGGTAGGTAGATATTCTTTAAACATCGATTAATGAAATCCCGATTTTGCAATACAGTATTCAAAACTCCTTTGTTTTTTAATTTCAAATCACGCGTGCGCGACACTATTATTTTCCAAAGTTGCATGTGTATTGTGTATACAATATGGTGCAAATGAAAGGAATACATTCGTTATTTCGTAAACCGGCAACTTAAGAAAAAAACCCGAAAGAGGTCGATTCATATTTTTAGGTTATGATATTGTGGCATATATGTATACCAGTGACGTCATCCGTCTGGGCGTGATCTCGTTTGAAAGCTTTTTCAATTCTATATTCAGTAATGTAAACATTTACATAATTATTTATACAGGGTGTTCAAAAAATTTTTATTAAATTAAATTATTTGACAAAAAAGAAGTAGAAGGAGACCTTGTATAAATAGTTATACAAATGTTTAAATTACTGAATAGAGAATTGAAGAACATTTCAAATGAGTCAGCACACGATCCCTATTCTCATTTAAAAAAATCATCGATTACGTCATCACGCCAAGATATATGACGTCATTTGTATACCATATATGCCACAATGTCATAACTTAAAAATAAAAATCGACCTGTTTCGGGATTTTTCCTTAAAGTCGCCGGTTTACGAAATAACGAATTTATTGCACCATCATTTGCACCATACTGTCGGTGGAAAAGAGCGTCGTGCACGCTTAATTAGCAATTAAAAAACAAAGGAGTTATGAATATTGTATTGCAAAAATCTCTTCGGGATTTTATCAATCGATGTTCAAAGAATATCTACATACCTTGGGAACACTCACATTTTCAGTTTTTCACATAGTTTTTGAGGGTTAAAAATGGCCAATTTCGCAATTTTTCAATTTTTAATCGCTTATATGTCAAAAACTATCAACTTTAGAGAAATGTCACTAAA
The DNA here is from genome assembly GCF_917563875.1 of Diabrotica virgifera virgifera. NCBI lineage: Eukaryota > Metazoa > Arthropoda > Insecta > Coleoptera > Chrysomelidae > Diabrotica > Diabrotica virgifera. Next base: position 232,158,030 of record NC_065444.1, on the reverse strand, counting down.
GACCTTTTCTGTTTGGAATGATTCAAAAAACCTAAAAAAAACTTTGTTCCATGCAAAAAAAGTAATTTTAGGAAAAAAACAAAAAAAAACATTTAAAAAATGTTTTACCCATTTTGGTCCTGGCAACATGCAAATTTGTTAAAGGGGTCCTTTTTAAGTAAGATTGTGCAAAAAATCCGAATCGGAATATTTTTCCTAGTGATGCGCAGTGGTTTTCTGGACTATTAATGGCAACCAGTTTCCTAGTTTTGACAACTATCACATTTAAGAAAATGTCCATAATATACGTATTAAAAAATAATCTTACGAATATCACACGACAGTAAAAATAAATAAGAAAATAATGCTTCATTTTTAGTCAAATTTTTTGTCATTGGGCAATAGCCACTCGAGCCCTGCGGGCTCTCGTGTCTATTGCCAGACAACACATTTTCGAAAAACTGTCGCATTATTTTCAATTTATTCTCACTCTATTGTGATATTATACCCGATAATTTTTGATAATGTCCCGTCGTCAAGTATATTACGTCAAATGCTCTTGGTTGCTACGAAAAAATACATTCATTCAGTGACATTAATGACAATTAATGTTTTAAAAATTATAAAAGTGATGACTTTCAACCGTCAAATATTAATTGTACTAATTTGTACTTACATAAATAAATTACAATTAAATTTTGGTTTTGAACAGTTTTATTCATGAAATAATCGCAACAAATTGCACTCGATCTCTAAAATTAATATCGAATTTTTGCCCTCGTGACACTTTGACATAATTTCACTCCTCTTTTTCACTCCCCTTCGGGTCGTGAAATTAAAACTGTCAAAGTGTCACTCGGGAAAAATTCAATAATTTTAGAGCTCTTGTGCAATTACTACTGATAATATTGAACAAGTAAAATCAAACTGGAGAGCTATAAATGAGCTGTCGACGTAAGGAGTTTCACCAGGAAAAGCGGGACAGCATTTTGTCTTGTCCCGTGTCCCTCACTTTTCCATCTGTCCCGTCCCACGTCCAGTCACGGAACTATTATCTCTGTCCCATTCCGTGTTCCGTTGTCCTACAAAGCTAACTTTAATTATATTTTCCAAATAAGTAAATATTATGTATATTTTTATAATAATGGTATAAAGACAAATATTATAAATGGTATAAATAAAAGATATTTTTATCTATCCATCAGTCCCAAAGAATAACAAGTCTGAATTTTAGTGATTTGGAGTTAGTTTAGTTTTGGAATGTGGTATCAAAGCATAATAACTCTCTATAATAACGATCTGTGAAGATACAACACATATATTTTGTAAAATAACTGTCATTATTTTAGTTGCAAAGTGTAACAATTCAAGTTATTACCTTTTTTCTCGTAACTAATGATTCCTGATTTGTTAAAATTTGGAACTGGTGTGTTGTTTTATATTATATATATCATTTATATTTTTTTATAATCTAATAGGATGTAAATTGTAACTGGAGGTTCAAATAATAGAACAAGGGACGGAGTTTAAATATCTATATAGGCATCACACTATCTAGCTACGGAAGGCTCGAAACAGAAGTGGAAGATCAAGTGAATAGATTAAACAGAGCCGCAGGTTGCCTGAATGACACAATATAGAGAAATAAAAATATCGGAAAAAAAATGAAAGGCAGAATTTATAAAACAGTCACCAGATCAATAATGACATACGCGGCAGAAGCACGACCCGACACAGAGAGGACAAAAAGATTGCTCGAAACAGCGGAAATGAAAACCCTCCGAAAAATCGATGGCAAGACTCTATAGGACAGAGAAGTACTGATATAAGAAACAGAAGGATAGAATCGAATGACAACATAAGGCGAATGCCAACAAATAAAGTAGTAAGGACGGCGAGAGATGGTTCTCCAATACGAAGTCGATCAGTGGGAAGACCACGAGAACGATGGAACGACAACTTACTAGAGGCACATTGAAGGAACAGACAGAGTCATGTCTATACAAAAGGAGAAGAAGAAATTTATATTCTTTTGCTAGATAACGAGTGACTTCATCTTTAAGGGGCAACCTTTTTTATACAGTGACAAAATTGTAAGATCGTCTTCGCCACTTGAAGACCCAGAAGAAGATCCAACTTCTTGATTGTTGCTTCTAGGTTGAAGCTCTTCTCTTCATATTTTTGAAGGTACCTATACTTCTTTGGGCGTCATTGGGTAAATTTTTGATAGTGAATTTTTATATAAACGACAGTATGAGTTACACGCACACATTCATTACGAAGTTATACTAAAATCACAATAAAGATGCACTAGAAATAAACAAATCAAGACAAACATTGAATGTTACGAGGAGCACTCTCGAATCATAATTCACAATGACATAAATTTTGTAAATCATTATTTGGGATTTACAATGTATGTACACAGTTACTCTGGGCTAATTAGCAAAATTCATGGAAAAGTTATTTACCAGCAATTTTATTGCTGGAATCGAATTATAAGATCCTACATATTAATAATATAGGTATGCAAAGTCCGCAGATAGTGTGCTACTTTTTTATAAACAAAATGGCGTCGACAAATCGTATTTTTTTCAATAATTGCTCTATAACTTCGAAGATTTTAACTTTACAACAAAAACACCCAAATAAAAATTCACCGCAATTAAATTCTGCATAGAGGTATGTTTTTCACGATTTGCTCCGACGAAAATTTTTCTCGGAAAATGCGGGTTTTCCTAACAAAAACTCTAATTTTCAAATAAAGTTTTAGGTAAGTAATTATTAATCAATAATTAAATAACTTAGTGACATCAAATCTTTCTTGGTATAGATTGTAATTCCAGAAGCTGGTGAAAATTAAACGAATATTTTAGCAACAATTCAATTGTTAATTAACAATTTACGATCGCAATAATAACCAAAATAATCATGATACATTGATCAAACTTTTAAAGATTATAAAGTCGAGATGCTTATTTAACATTTTATCGACAAAATATAAATTTTTCTTTTTTTTGCATAATCTTTAAATTTTGAAAAAAAATAGTTATAATACGCTGGTCTAATTAGTAAAGTACAAAGAAAGGTTATTTACCAGCAATTTTATTACTGGAATCAAATTATAAGATCCTATTTATTATTAATATAGGTATGCGAAGTCCGCATATATAGTGCGCTACTTTTTTTATAAACAAAATGGCGCCGACAAATTGTACTTTTTTCAATTATTGCTCTATAACTCCGAAGATTTTAACTTTACACCAAAAACACTCAAATAAAAATTCACCCCAATTTAATTCTACATAGAGGCATGTTTTTCCCGATTTGCTCCGACGAAAATTTTCCTCGGAAAATGTGGATTTTCCCAACAAAATCTCGAATTTTCAAATAATTTTTTTGGGCCAGTAATTATTTATGAATAATTATATAGCTTGGTGAAATAAAAGCTTTCTTGGTATAGATTATAAATTCAGAAGCCGGTGAAAATGAAACGAATATTTTAGCAACAATTCAATTGTTAATTAACAATTTACAGTCGCAAGAACAACCAAAATAATCATGAGACATTGATCAAACTTAGAAAGATTATAAAGGTGTGATGCCTATTTAATATTTTGTCGACAAAATATAATTTTTTAATTTTTTTGCATAATCTTTAAATGTTTAAAAAAAATTGTTATAAACAAATTATCATTTCTCAGAAATTTTTTATTATATTCTAATTTTAAAAAATACTTAAAATGCGTATTTCATAGGTCTTGAAAATGAATGCTTTAAAAAAAATTTCCAACCATTTGCAAAAAAGTTATGAAACAGCAAAATAAATATACGTTTTCTCCGTTGTTTATAATTTGTTTTAATTGTTTCAAAGCTTAAAAGTGAGTCTATGGTACAATCTAATTACTCACAAAGAATGTCAAAAATTATTGCAATGGTTATATTTTAATCAAAGATTAAAAATACATTTTTTTGTAATTTTTAGCGTAAAAGTAGGCCTGATACAGAGTCGGAGCTAAAATATTCATTCGAAGCGACTGACACGCAGCATATACATTATTTATTAAAAGTGTACGTCGCGCGGCTGATCGTCCCACCGAGTGAATATTTTAGCTACAGTACTGTATTACTCTACTTTCGCGCGTGTAAATTACAAAAAAATATATTTATAATCTTTAATTAAAATATAACCATTAAACTGATAATCGTTATTTTTTGTAAATAATTAGCTTGTACTTTAAACTCACTTCTACGCTTTGAAAGAATTAAAAAATATATAAACACCATAGTAATCGTATGTTTACTTTGCTGTTTCATAACTTTTTTGCAAATGGTTGCAAAAAAGTTTTAAAGCATTCTTTTTCAAGATATTTGAAATGCGCATTTTAGTTATTTTTTAAAATTTTAATAAAATAAAAACTTTTTGAGAAACGTTAATTTGTTTATAACTGTTTTTTTTAAACATTTAAAGATTATGCAAAAAAATAAAAAAATTATATTTTGTCGACAAAGTATTAAATAGGCATCTCATATTTATAAGATTTCAAAGTTTGATCAGTGTATCATAATTATTTTGGTTATTATTGCGACCGTAAATTATTAATTAACAATTGAATTGTTGCTAAAATATTCGTTTAATTTTCACCAGCTTCTGGAACTATAATCTAAACTAAGAAGGATTTTAAGTCACCAAATTATTTAATTATTGGTAGATAATTATTTATCTAAAACTTTATTTGAAAATTAAAGATTTTGTTGGGAAAACCCGCATTTTCCGAGGAAAATTTTCGTCAGATCAGATCAGGAAAAACACACCTCTATGCAGAATTTAATCGCGGTGAATTTTTATTTGAGTGTTTTTGTTGTAAACATAAAATCTTCGGAGTTATAGAGCAATAATTGAAAAAAACACGATTTTCGGGCGCCATTTTGTTTATAAAAAAAGTAGCACACTATCTGAGGACTTTCCATACCTATATTATTAATATATAGGATCTTATAATTCGATTCCAGCAATAAAATTGCAAAATTGCTGGTAAATAACTTTTCCCAAAAATGGCCTATTCTCCGATAATCAGCCCAGACTAATTGTAAATCATGATTTCAAAGTGCTCCTTGTAAGATTCAACGAGTCTTATGTCCAGTTTCACCAACAATAAATAGTAGTTTATTCTACGATTAAACATATTCCACCAATAAACTGACATTTCTCCATTTTACTAACGTCAAATAAGACTTACTTTATTTATTTATCAAAAAAAATACTTACTCTCCGAGTAAATTGGCAACTTAATCTGGCTGTAAATATTTAGAAGAAAGTAAATTCGCCAATTTAACTTTAAATTATCCTTCTCCTAACCTTCTCAAAAGTTAATAGTTTTAGGGCCGGTTGTTCGAACGCTAATCAACAATTTAATTACTGTCACCAAAACTGTCAATGTCAACTTTTATTGGGTTGCTGAAAACATAATTGATTATAATTATGAGATTAGTTAATCAATTAACATAACAATTATTAACATAATTTATTAAGTAATTTCATAATTGTAATCAATTATGTTTTCAGCAACCCAAACAAAGTTGACATTGACAGTTTTGGTGACAACGCTAATCAACAATGATCACTATCAAATATTTAATTACTGTCACCAAAACTGTCAATGTCAACTTTTATTGGGTTGCTGAAAACATAATTGATTATATTTATGAGTTAATTAATCAATTAACACAACAATTATTAACATAATTGATTAAGTAATTTCATAATTGTAATCAATTATGTTTTCAGCAACCCAAACAAAGTTGACATTGACAGTTGGTGAGAGTAATTAAATATTTGATAATGATCATTGTTGATTAGTATTCGAACAACCGGCCCTTAAAGTTATAAGCGATTTAAAATCCGAAAAATGCCAAAAAACGCATTTCCGGATTTTAAACCGCTTATAACTTTAAAACTGTTAACTTTTGAGAAAAATGTCAAGAAACTTATTTTATTTAGAATATCCCAAAGAATCTAGAAAAAATATCTTTCGGAGGAAAATTGGAGATTTTTGAAATAGAGCGCGCCGCACCGGCAAAAATATCGGATGGACATGCATATTTAACAATTAAAAAACGACGGTTTACATTATAGTCCATTCATTAACGGTAAAATATTGCAAAACCTTTAAATTTTAAAGAACCGCTTGGATTGACATGAAATTTGGCATACACACAGCTAACAAGTCAAAGAAAAAAAGTGATATTGTGCCGATATGTGCTTTTGCCCTGGGGGTGGTTTTCACCCCCTCTTGGGGGTTAAAAAATATTCGTCCAAACAAAGTCAGGAAATGGATAAAATGGCTAATTTAAAGTAACTTTTGTTCTATAGAGTTTTTTCACTAAGTCAATACTTTTCGAGTTATTTGGCAGTGAATATGTTCATTTTTTCAACAAAATAACCACGCTTTTAGACGGTTTTTCGCAAATAACTCAAATTGAAAGTATTTTGTCGAAAAAGCATTCTTAGCAAAAATATAGCCTATAAAAAATTTAAAAAAATAGTGAATATATCACGTTTTTTTATTTAGTAGAAGCAGAGTTATAGCTAATGAAATATAGGTTCATATTCGTCAAATTCCAAGTAGAATATTTTAACGTGAAATAACCAAAAATGAAGCACATTTCGGGGAAAACTCATTTAAACTAATTTAAAGTGTTTAAAAAAAGCTTCATTTTTGTTTTACAAAAAAAATTTCTAGCATCAAAATTAAACAAGTTATGCTCAAAATAAAGTTAGTCCCTTTTGGTTTTGGTAAAAAAATCGAGAAAATCACCCCCTAATTAGTATCTTAAATGAACTTAATCGTAACGAATTCAAAAGTTTCTTGACTCGTGTATATATTGTTTATAAGATCTGTAAGTTTCATCGGTTCAAAGTCCTTATTATTGAAACGGCTGTAGTTAAAAGGGATTGAACGAGTTACTGATCACGAATGTATGCAAATTTTGAAACACCAAATCTTGATCAATTTTTGCCTAACAGAAAAACAAAAAAATACATGATATTCAGAAAAGAAAATCTGATTTTTTTGTATTTCGAGACTTTTGGTATCTCTAACAATTTTTAAGTTATTTTGAAAAAATCATATTTTTCAAAATTTAAATTTTTAAAAATTTTAATTTGAAACCAAATTTTTTCATAATTAAACCATTTGAATCGATGAAACTTACAGATCATATAAACACAAAATAAATAAAATAATTTATGGAGCGGCAACGATTAATTTCATTTAAGTTGCTAATTAGGGGGTGGTCTTCCCGATTTTTTTTTGCAAAAACAAAAGGGACCAACTTTATTTTGAGCGTAACTTGCTTAAATTTAATGCTAGAAACTTTTCGTAAAAACAGAAATAAAGCTTTTTTAAACACTTTAAAAAAGTTAAAATCGGTTTTCCCCAAAAAGTGCTTAATTTTTTGGATATTTCACGTCGAAATATTCTATTTGAAATTTGGTGAATATGAATCTATATTTCATTGGCTATAACTCTGGTTCTACGAGATCTAACGCGTACATCATTTTTTTTACTTTTTTATAGGCTATATTTTTGCTAAGTACGGTTTTTTCGACGAAATACTTACTTTTTGAATTATTTGCGAAAAACCGTCTAAAAATGTGGTTATTTTGTTGAAAAATGAACATATTCACTCGCAAATAACTCGAAAAGTGTTGACTTGGCGAAAAAGCTCTATAGAACAAAAGTTACTTAAAATTAGTCAGTTTACCCATTTCCGGAGTTGTTTTGGACATATATTTTTTCACCCCCAAGAGGGGGTGAAAGTCACCCCCAGGGCAAAAGCACACGTCGGCATAATATCACTTTTTTTCTTTGACATGTAAGCTATGCGTATGCCAAATTTCATGTCAATCCAAGCGGTTCTTTAAAATTTAGAGCAAAAACCGTGAAAGAATGGACTATTAAGGTTAGACGCAATCAGAATCTTGAAGCTGAATGTTTAAACTTCAATTTAAGTATCTGGAAACCTCAAAAATACTAATATAAATATGAGTTTTTAGCGTCGAAAATGCGTATTTCAGCATTTTTCAGATTTTAAATCACCTATAACTCGAAAACTATCAATTTTTAAGAAAATTTACAAGATACCTTTCTTGTTTAGAATAGCCCACGAAACTTAAAAATATATTAGCATTTGTTCCGTTGCAAAAAAACGTGATCTTTTGTATTTGTTTAAAAAAATTGTTTAAACAATTTCTGCCCAAAAATTCCGCCCGTCACCCTTCAGATTTGTTTAAAGGGGACATTTCTGAATAGGAATCCACAAAGAAACCGAATCAGAAAGTTTTCCAGACGGGAGCGGTCTCACCACATGGACTATATAAAATGTCAACATTTTGTCAAAACAACAACTTTTTTATAAAAACAATTAAAAATTAGTAAAAACAATCCCGAAACTAGTTCATCTACTTAATTATTCCTAAATTAATAAAAACACCGAACATGAAGTTCCTTAACACTGTATTAAGAATGTGGACTTCAAATCGTATTATAAAATAAATATTGAAATAAAGGTTTAAGCACACATTGATAACTTGTGTGTACTAATGAAGTGCGTAGTGTTGAGAACGTGAGAAGCTGTTGTATTAAAAAGATACTGCAGCTTCTTCTGTTTAACAGATTTGTTTTATTTAATTTCTGGGAGATAACAAGTTAGGGTATGTAAGTATTATTTACGTTGATTTTGTTTATACCAAGTAGATTTTTATGGCAAAATTATGACCGGCAAATAATTTTTATAATTTTTTAAGCTTTTAAGCTATGTATTCTTTGCAACCATTATAAATTATTATTATGTTTTACAAAGATATTTAAAAATATATATTTACAAAAATGCAGTTTTCTTCGTCCTTTTTTTTTATTTCTCAAATAGCTCATTTGTTCTTCTTACATCTTTCTCTCCTAAACTATGTCTTTCCTCCTTGGAAAGACATTCTCTCCTTTGAAATTCTGGAGATTTATCGCTAAAGTTTGGCCCAGGTCTTTCTTCTTCCATTCTGCTAGGATTCATTTTTTTAGTATCCCGTTAATAATGTCATTATTTCATATGTTTTTATGCTTCAGTTTTCTTATTTCCGTTAATATTTAGCCCAATAAATGACCGTTTTGGAGTGTAATTTCCAGAGGCAACTCCGAATTGCATGAAAAATTGGATTTAGGTTCTACTTACCCTCTATTTCAAAGTTGAATTTGTGCCGTTGGTTGCTTTTACTTGGGGGGTGACATTTGCCCCTTCTCGGGGGGTGAAAAACGCGTGTTTAAAATAAGGCCGGAAATGGATAAATTGACTTATTTTAGGCACCTTTTGCTCTATAAAGTTTTTTAGGTAAGTCAATACTTTTCGAGTTATTCGCGATTTAAAATGTTGATTTTTCTACAAAAAAATTACGTTTTCAGACTGTTTTTCCCAAATAACACAAAAAGTAAATATTTTATCGAAAAAATATTTTTAACAAAAATGTATCCTATAAAAAAACGAAAAAAATGGTGTACCAGTAAAGTCTACAAATTGAGAAGAAGCAAAGTTGTAGCTCATGAAACAGACGTTCTTATGTTCAACGCGAAATCACCGAATAAATAAGCGTTTTTCGGGAAAACCTTATTAACATTTTTAAAGTATCGAAAAAAAGCTTATTACTTGTTTTTTACAAAAGTTTACAGCATCAAAAATAAACGAGTTACACTAAAAAAAGTTGGCCCCTTTTTTTGGTAAAAAAAATCGTGAAAACCTCCCTCTATTAAGCACCCTAAATGAAATTAATCGTTTGGCTTTACCATCTACTTTAACTGTATGTGTATTGTTTATATGATTTGTAAGTTTGATTGATTTGAAGTGCTTATTTTTGAAAACATTTGGTTTTATATTAAAAAAAATTTCTAAAAATTTTTGAAAAATTTCATTTTTTCAAAATAACTTAAAAAGTATTAGTGATAAGAAAAATCTTAAAGAGTAAAAAAATGTAGGTTTTGCTATTATAAATATGCTAGTTTCATTTTGTTTCTCCGTAAAACAAAAATTGGTTAAGATCTGGATGTTCAAAATTTGTATACACTCGAGATTAGTGACCCATTCAAGCTTTCTCAATTATAACCCTTTCAAAAATAAACACTTTAAACCGGCGAGACTAACAGATCATATAAAAAATAGATAGGTGAGAAAATTGTTTGTAAAGCGGTAGCGATTAATTTCATTTGGGGAGCTAAAAACGGCGAGATTTTCATGATTTTTTACCAAAAATAAGAGGGCCAACTTTATTTTGAGCGTAACTCGCTTATTTTTAAAGCTAAAACTTTTGTTAACAATTAAAACAAAGTTTTTGTAAACACTTTATAGGATATTAAGTATGCAAACGGTAAGTGTTTTATACCGATCGAAGACAATTGTTTAAAAGAGTAGCGGAACGACGACTCCAATTATTGTCTGAGATCGGTTACCCTTAACGTTCGACATGCTTATAACATTTTTTGCACGATTGATACCATTATAAATTATAAAATTAAACATTTTCGTCATATTGACTAGTTTCATTCATTTTATCAAGATAGATACTTTGGTTGTTAGGTAGTAACTAGGGTGCATAACAACAATGGAGAATTGAGTTTTTATTTAGTTGTCAATAATTTTAAGTATAATTTGGATTATTATAAATTAAAATATGAGCGAAAGTGAATTTGAAGCAATTGAACGGGCTTGGGAAGAAGGGTGTTCCGCAATTATTCCCGAAAAATCCAAAATCCGTTATCAAAATACCTACCAAAATTTTAAAAAATGGTGCGAAGGCAAGAATTTAAGAATCGAAGAAAAGACTCTATTGGCATATTTCGTTCAAAGACATATGCAGTTGAAAGCTCCTGAAAGCCTCTGGGCAGAATATTCAATGATTAAATCCACCGTTTTTCTTCATGATGGCATTGATATTTCCAAGTTTTCAACTTTGATCGCGTATTTGAAGAGAAATAATGTTGGATACTACTAATGTATGCGATTCTGCAGGAGTTTCTGTTAGAAGTGAAACCACAGCCCAAACAAGTGGGATTTCATTAAATAATTTAACAAATTATACCATAAGTTTCAATATTAATAAATAATTCGTTAGTTTTCTTTATTCTTTCAAAAAATAAATTAAAATTAAGAGATTTTTTAACTCGACGGTAAGTGAGTTACTTACCGTCGAGTTGGAGTACTTACCGTCGAGTTGGATTACTTTCCGTCGAGTTGCTAGTAAATGTCACCTACTGACGTAAAATCTGTCACAGTAAACATTCAAAAATGATCAATCGTGCAAAAAAAAAAGTTTAAATGGGTTTTTCCCGAAAAGTGCTTAATTTTTCGGTGATTTCACCTTGAAATATTCGATTTGGAATTAGACGAATAGGAACGTATTTTTCATGAGCTAAAACTTTGTTTTTATTTGATTGATAGACTTTACTGATACACCAATTTTTTGGGTTTTTTATAAGCTACACTTTTTCTCAGGATATTTTTTCGATAAAATATTTACTTTTTGAGTTATTTGCGAAAACCGTCTGAAAACGTAGTTTATTTGCCGAAAAATCAACATTTTCAATGGCAAATAACTCGAAAAGTATTGACTTAAGTAAAAAACTTTATAGAACAAAAGTTGCTTAAAATTAGTCAATTTATCCATTTCCGGTCTTACCTTGAACGTATGTTTTTTCACCCCCGAGAAGGGGTGACTGTCAGTTTCAATTGTCAATTTCAACTTTGAAGTAAAAGGTAAGTAGAACCTAAATCCAAATTTTCATGCAATTCGGAGTTGCCCCTGAAAATTACACGGTATCCCCGAATTTCCCGTTCATTTACTGGGCTAATTATTTTGGATTTCAGTTCATGATAGGTGCCTTGCAGATACTTAAATTGGTATTAAAACCAACGTTTTTTTTTTTCGCCATATTTCTATGTTCGCTGCTTATACCGTTTATTTTCGAACTTTCTCCTCCGCATAGACGAAATCTGATAGTTCTATGAGTACCCAGCTATATTTAAATGATTTTGTAAAAAATTTGGGGTTTTGTATATTAAACTCTTGATACATTGATACTATCTCATTGCATATTTGGGAAGCAATAAAATAGGCATTTTTAAAAATATCTGGATGTTCTCGTCAGCGCTGGGGTTCGAACCCCGGCCTACCTGCGTGGAAGTCAGACATACTACCGCCTGATCTATCCGAGCCCTCCGAGTTTTGTAGTTGTGGTAGGTATATTTTGAACAATATTTAAGAATACCTCTCCATCAACTATCTTCTGTATTTTCTTTCTTCAGGTGCATTGATTAACCATTTTTGGTTCTCCGCTCCGTCTTTGTTTCAGCGAATAATATTTACGAACTTGTGTTTAGTTATATTCTTGTTGCCTTGAATATATATATATATATATATATATATATATATATATATATATATATATATAGTAAAGTTTTGAATATTGGGGAAATCTGCAAACCAAAACTCAATGCGTATCAATTGTACGGCCTAACGTTTTCGTGAATGATTATTCACTTCTTCAGGGCTGAAATAAAGAAAATGTTAATTAGCCATATATATTCCATGCAAAATGTTAGTTTTCATTACCAATACGTAGAATTGTAGAGTTACGTTGTTAAGTAATAAAAAAGACGATATGTATAAAAACATATCTCTTTTTGTTTGAAGTAAAAAGAAAAAACAACACTTCAACTTGGAAAACTATGGCTATATGGTTACAATCAATGAATTATTTACTCAAGGAACCAATTACACTAGCATATAACTACATTTTATGTTGGAAGTAACTTTACATGTAGATGAGAACAATGAATGTTTAAATATGTCCTTCTTTTTTTGAACTTTCCCGTTCGGTGTTAACTATATTGAGCGCATGCTCATGAATAGACATGTAGGTTCATTTGACCTACGCATAGAAGTACCAAACACCCAATCGGTACGGACAAAAGGTATTATTAAACAAAAATATTAAGGTTTATTTATCTAAATATTACAAGAGGATGTACCGCAACATAAGTGTCATGTTACATAATTACATATTCTATTTATTTAAAGGTTTTTTTTTTTTTAAAAATTTTAAAATTATTGTTGATTATTGGCAAACAAAAATTACTTTTTATTCTAAGAACTATTAATATTGACAATTACGTATTATCAGTCAAGTTGGAGTCATGCAAATTCGATCTATGGCTGTATCTGATCTGAGTAAAAGATGATAAATATCACTCAGATTTTTGAAGTCACCTTTAACATTAATAGAGGAATCATTAAGGAAGATATAGGACATTTCAATAAATTCCCTTTTAAATTTATTGTTCTCTTGATGAAGAACGAGGGTGTTTTCAAAGTCCATGGAATGACCTGTGGTATGGACGTGTTTAGCCAATGCACAACGGTCGGGCTGAAGACGTGAATCACTTTTGTGTAAAGTGATCCTAAATTTAAGAAGTTGAGAAGTTTGACCAATGTACGATTTGTTACAAGAAGAACAGGGAACTTTGTAGACAATATTACTAAGCTTACCTATTTCTGTTTTATCCTTAACTTTTGAAAAAAGGTTGTTAATTGTTAAAGCTGATCTGAAAGCCACATTGATTTTAAAATGATTATCATTGTTGTTATTGTTACTTTCTAAATTATTAAATATCCTAGTCAACCCCGGAGTAATATCTTTGATATAAGGTATTGAAAAATATCTATTTAAAGTTGGAGTATTAGAGACCCTGTCATTGCCTAAGCCATCAAGGTCAACATTGTTAGTCGCGGGGGAAGGTGTTAAGTCTTCATTATGGACTGTGTTAAACAAGATCTTATTTATTAGTGTGGTTGGATAAGAATTTGAGATGAACAATTTAGTTAGTATTTGCAGGTTTTTGTTATGGAAGGAAGGATCTGATAATTTGATGACTCTGCTTTTCATCTGTTTTACTAAATTAACTTTGGTGGAATGTTTGTGATATGAATGGTAGTTTAAATACCTGCCCGAATGAGTAGGTTTCTGATACCAATCAATTTTAATTATATTGTTTGCATCCCTTATCATTCTGATGTCTAGAAAGGGTACTGAAAAGTTAGTATCCTCTTTCTCTATAGTAAATTGGATATTTGGGATGAAACTGTTGAAGGTGTTTAATAATTCATCAGTTTTATCAGATGGCACAGCCAAGATTATGTCATCAACATATTTTTTGATGAAGGGAATGTTGAAGGATAAGACAGGAATGACAGTGTCTAACACATAATCCATAACATAAGCAGCAATAATAGGAGAGATCTTTGCTCCCATAGGAGTACCGAAAGTTTGTTGATAGAATTTGTTGTTAAATGAGAAATAAGTGTTAGTAAACAAAAATTCGACGATGTTGATAAAGTTGTCAAAAGAAATGGAACAACAACCTCCAATACGGTCCCAATTAGCTTCTATGACCATTAAGCTTATTCTTAAGTAAACATTACTAAATAAGGATACGACATCCAGGCTGACGAGAACATAGTTATCTGGTAATTTGTAACCATTAAATTTTTCCACCATTTGAAAAGAATCTTTTACATAATACCTATTTTCATAATCGTACGCTTTAGTAAGAATGTCTGTGACAAAGGCAGAGATGTATTCAGTAGGGGTTCCAATTGAAGCTACTATTGGACGCACTGATAGAATCGGTTTGTGGATTTTGGGCAATGCATAAAATTTTGCAATTGTGCCATTATAAGTGGTAAGTTTCTTTTTTGTGTTGTTATCGATTTGTTTAGAAACAGCTAGGGATGAAATCAGTGCATTACATTTTCTTTATAACGTGGGAGTGGGATCAGAAGAAATAGGTTTATATGATCCATCATTATCAATAAGAGAAGAACAGAGCTCTAGATACTGTGTTTTGTCTAGAATGACAGTGACGTTTCCTTTGTCTGCTTTGGTAACCACCAGGTCAGGATTAGATTTTAGGAATTGTCTGGTTTTAAAATATAAGTTGTTGAAAAAGGTATAAGATGATCTGGAAGTGTTCAGAATATGGTTGGTAATGATGTTCGTAGATCTAGCACGAACTGAGTTTTGTTCTAATTCAGATGGTAATGAACTAATGATCTGTTCCAAGTCAGCAAGGAGAGATTTGATTTGAAGATCTTTTCCTAATTTAGGTTCAATACTAAATTTGTTTCCCAATGCTAGAAAACCCAAAATATCGTTTGGAATAATTGAAGTAGATAAATTCTTAATCCATTTAGGATCTGTTTTTAGAAAAGTTTTACAACAAGACTGGTAAAGTGTGTCAATTTTCTTTAAGTTGTCAGATTTAATAGAAAAAAATAATTTATTATAATTAATAGATTGTGTATGTGAGAATTGTAACCAAATATTTTCAGAAGTAGATTGAATGATATTATTTTTCAATAAAGATAATGAATTCTCTAGTTTTTTAAGATTTTTGTGATTG
This sequence comes from Diabrotica virgifera virgifera, assembly GCF_917563875.1. Classification (NCBI taxonomy): domain Eukaryota; kingdom Metazoa; phylum Arthropoda; class Insecta; order Coleoptera; family Chrysomelidae; genus Diabrotica; species Diabrotica virgifera. Next base: position 232,142,550 of record NC_065444.1, on the reverse strand, counting down.
GTTGCAATCTCAACATTTAAAAGTTTACTGTCTAACCTGATCAATTGTTGACATCCTTCCAGTTGCCAAAATTCATTTCTGTGTATGTAATTATGAACAGATGTAGTGGCATGACAAATATGATTAGGTGTGATACCTTTACTTCTACATGAAAGCAAGAAAAGTCTCCGATTCCTTTCCTTGGCCAGTTTTAAATTGGTTCTTTGGTAATCCTTGAGAAACCTCACCGATTGTTCACCATACTCTACCCTTATTGTGTTGTAAAACCCCATGTTCCTATAAAATAAAGAAAGATTAATCTTTGCAGATAAGTTAAACAGTAAAGTTTTGAATATTGGGGAAATCTGCAAACCAAAACTCAATGCGTATCAATTGTACGGCCTAACGTTTTCGTGAATGATTATTCACTTCTTCAGGGCTGAAATAAAGAAAATGTTAATTAGCCATATATATTCCATGCAAAATGTTAGTTTTCATTACCAATACGTAGAATTGTAGAGTTACGTTGTTAAGTAATAAAAAAGACGATATGTATAAAAACATATCTCTTTTTGTTTGAAGTAAAAAGAAAAAACAACACTTCAACTTGGAAAACTATGGCTATATGGTTACAATCAATGAATTATTTACTCAAGGAACCAATTACACTAGCATATAACTACATTTTATGTTGGAAGTAACTTTACATGTAGATGAGAACAATGAATGTTTAAATATGTCCTTCTTTTTTTGAACTTTCCCGTTCGGTGTTAACTATATTGAGCGCATGCTCATGAATAGACATGTAGGTTCATTTGACCTACGCATAGAAGTACCAAACACCCAATCGGTACGGACAAAAGGTATTATTAAACAAAAATATTAAGGTTTATTTATCTAAATATTACAAGAGGATGTACCGCAACATAAGTGTCATGTTACATAATTACATATTCTATTTATTTAAAGGTTTTTTTTTTTTTTTAAAAATTTTAAAATTATTGTTGATTATTGGCAAACAAAAATTACTTTTTATTCTAAGAACTATTAATATTGACAATTACGTATTATCAGTCAAGTTGGAGTCATGCAAATTCGATCTATGGCTGTATCTGATCTGAGTAAAAGATGATAAATATCACTCAGATTTTTGAAGTCACCTTTAACATTAATAGAGGAATCATTAAGGAAGATATAGGACATTTCAATAAATTCCCTTTTAAATTTATTGTTCTCTTGATGAAGAACGAGGGTGTTTTCAAAGTCCATGGAATGACCTGTGGTATGGACGTGTTTAGCCAATGCACAACGGTCGGGCTGAAGACGTGAATCACTTTTGTGTAAAGTGATCCTAAATTTAAGAAGTTGAGAAGTTTGACCAATGTACGATTTGTTACAAGAAGAACAGGGAACTTTGTAGACAATATTACTAAGCTTACCTATTTCTGTTTTATCCTTAACTTTTGAAAAAAGGTTGTTAATTGTTAAAGCTGATCTGAAAGCCACATTGATTTTAAAATGATTATCATTGTTGTTATTGTTACTTTCTAAATTATTAAATATCCTAGTCAACCCCGGAGTAATATCTTTGATATAAGGTATTGAAAAATATCTATTTAAAGTTGGAGTATTAGAGACCCTGTCATTGCCTAAGCCATCAAGGTCAACATTGTTAGTCGCGGGGGAAGGTGTTAAGTCTTCATTATGGACTGTGTTAAACAAGATCTTATTTATTAGTGTGGTTGGATAAGAATTTGAGATGAACAATTTAGTTAGTATTTGCAGGTTTTTGTTATGGAAGGAAGGATCTGATAATTTGATGACTCTGCTTTTCATCTGTTTTACTAAATTAACTTTGGTGGAATGTTTGTGATATGAATGGTAGTTTAAATACCTGCCCGAATGAGTAGGTTTCTGATACCAATCAATTTTAATTATATTGTTTGCATCCCTTATCATTCTGATGTCTAGAAAGGGTACTGAAAAGTTAGTATCCTCTTTCTCTATAGTAAATTGGATATTTGGGATGAAACTGTTGAAGGTGTTTAATAATTCATCAGTTTTATCAGATGGCACAGCCAAGATTATGTCATCAACATATTTTTTGATGAAGGGAATGTTGAAGGATAAGACAGGAATGACAGTGTCTAACACATAATCCATAACATAAGCAGCAATAATAGGAGAGATCTTTGCTCCCATAGGAGTACCGAAAGTTTGTTGATAGAATTTGTTGTTAAATGAGAAATAAGTGTTAGTAAACAAAAATTCGACGATGTTGATAAAGTTGTCAAAAGAAATGGAACAACAACCTCCAATACGGTCCCAATTAGCTTCTATGACCATTAAGCTTATTCTTAAGTAAACATTACTAAATAAGGATACGACATCCAGGCTGACGAGAACATAGTTATCTGGTAATTTGTAACCATTAAATTTTTCCACCATTTGAAAAGAATCTTTTACATAATACCTATTTTCATAATCGTACGCTTTAGTAAGAATGTCTGTGACAAAGGCAGAGATGTATTCAGTAGGGGTTCCAATTGAAGCTACTATTGGACGCACTGATAGAATCGGTTTGTGGATTTTGGGCAATGCATAAAATTTTGCAATTGTGCCATTATAAGTGGTAAGTTTCTTTTTTGTGTTTTTATCGATTTGTTTAGAAACAGCTAGGGATGAAATCAGTGCATTACATTTTCTTTGTAACGTGGGAGTGGGATCAGAAGAAATAGGTTTATATGATCCATCATTATCAATAAGAGAAGAACAGAGCTCTAGATACTGTGTTTTGTCTAGAATGACAGTGACGTTTCCTTTGTCTGCTTTGGTAACCACCAGGTCAGGATTAGATTTTAGGAATTGTCTGGTTTTAAAATATAAGTTGTTGAAAAAGGTATAAGATGATCTGGAAGTGTTCAGAATATGGTTGGTAATGATGTTCGTAGATCTAGCACGAACTGAGTTTTGTTCTAATTCAGATGGTAATGAACTAATGATCTGTTCCAAGTCAGCAAGGAGAGATTTGATTTGAAGATCTTTTCCTAATTTAGGTTCAATACTAAATTTGTTTCCCAATGCTAGAAAACCCAAAATATCGTTTGGAATAATTGAAGTAGATAAATTCTTAATCCATTTAGGATCTGTTTTTAGAAAAGTTTTACAACAAGACTGGTAAAGTGTGTCAATTTTCTTTAAGTTGTCAGATTTAATAGAAAAAAATAATTTATTATAATTAATAGATTGTGTATGTGAGAATTGTAACCAAATATTTTCAGAAGTAGATTGAATGATATTATTTTTCAATAAAGATAATGAATTCTCTAGTTTTTTAAGATTTTTGTGATTGGTTGCAATCTCAACATTTAAAAGTTTACTGTCTAACCTGATCAATTGTTGACATCCTTCCAGTTGCCAAAATTCATTTCTGTGTATGTAATTATGAACAGATGTAGTGGCATGACAAATATGATTAGGCGTGATACCTTTACTTCTACATGAAAGCAAGAAAAGTCTCCGATTCCTTTCCTTGGCCAGTTTTAAATTGGTTCTTTGGTAATCCTTGAGAAACCTCACCGATTGTTCACCATACTCTACCCTTATTGTGTTGTAAAACCCCATGTTCCTATAAAATAAAGAAAGATTAATCTTTGCAGATAAGTTAAACAGTAAAGTTTTGAATATTGGGGAAATCTGCAAACCAAAACTCAATGCGTATCAATTGTACGGCCTAACGTTTTCGTGAATGATTATTCACTTCTTCAGGGCTGAAATAAAGAAAATGTTAATTAGCCATATATATTCCATGCAAAATGTTAGTTTTCATTACCAATACGTAGAATTGTAGAGTTACGTTGTTAAGTAATAAAAAAGACGATATGTATAAAAACATATCTCTTTTTGTTTGAAGTAAAAAGAAAAAACAACACTTCAACTTGGAAAACTATGGCTATATGGTTACAATCAATGAATTATTTACTCAAGGAACCAATTACACTAGCATATAACTACATTTTATGTTGGAAGTAACTTTACATGTAGATGAGAACAATGAATGTTTAAATATGTCCTTCTTTTTTTGAACTTTCCCGTTCGGTGTTAACTATATTGAGCGCATGCTCATGAATAGACATGTAGGTTCATTTGACCTACGCATAGAAGTACCAAACACCCAATCGGTACGGACAAAAGGTATTATTAAACAAAAATATTAAGGTTTATTTATCTAAATATTACAAGAGGATGTACCGCAACATAAGTGTCATGTTACATAATTACATATTCTATTTATTTAAAGGTTTTTTTTTTTTTTTTTAAATTTTAAAATTATTGTTGATTATTGGCAAACAAAAATTACTTTTTATTCTAAGAACTATTAATATTGACAATTACGTATTATCAGTCAAGTTGGAGTCATGCAAATTCGATCTATGGCTGTATCTGATCTGAGTAAAAGATGATAAATATCACTCAGATTTTTGAAGTCACCTTTAACATTAATAGAGGAATCATTAAGGAAGATATAGGACATTTCAATAAATTCCCTTTTAAATTTATTGTTCTCTTGATGAAGAACGAGGGTGTTTTCAAAGTCCATGGAATGACCTGTGGTATGGACGTGTTTAGCCAATGCACAACGGTCGGGCTGAAGACGTGAATCACTTTTGTGTAAAGTGATCCTAAATTTAAGAAGTTGAGAAGTTTGACCAATGTACGATTTGTTACAAGAAGAACAGGGAACTTTGTAGACAATATTACTAAGCTTACCTATTTCTGTTTTATCCTTAACTTTTGAAAAAAGGTTGTTAATTGTTAAAGCTGATCTGAAAGCCACATTGATTTTAAAATGATTATCATTGTTGTTATTGTTACTTTCTAAATTATTAAATATCCTAGTCAACCCCGGAGTAATATCTTTGATATAAGGTATTGAAAAATATCTATTTAAAGTTGGAGTATTAGAGACCCTGTCATTGCCTAAGCCATCAAGGTCAACATTGTTAGTCGCGGGGGAAGGTGTTAAGTCTTCATTATGGACTGTGTTAAACAAGATCTTATTTATTAGTGTGGTTGGATAAGAATTTGAGATGAACAATTTAGTTAGTATTTGCAGGTTTTTGTTATGGAAGGAAGGATCTGATAATTTGATGACTCTGCTTTTCATCTGAGTAGTAAGGGGTCACTTGACAGCAGTTTTGAAAACACTCTTGGGATGCGCGGTGTGGTGGGGGGGTTGTTGTGGTGGTACGGGTTTGATAGTGGTGGTACGGGGTTGTTAGGGGTGGTACGGGGGGGTGGGGGTGGTACGGGGGTTGGTTCATAATACAATGAACAACTTTAATCACATCAAAATTATGAGGTTCTAGTGTCAAACAACACAAAAAATACATGCATAGAATAATAAAATAATCATAATAATAATAATAAAATATAACTAAAATGTACCGAAAAATAACACACCTTTAAAAAAAACAGAATACAGCAAGCGTTATGTATAAATCATCAATTGTGTAAAACAGCAAGTGTCGAATACAGCAAAAAATGCGGGCAAAAAACAAAGGACACATCAATGTGATAACCATAGACTAATAAAATAGCCATAATAAAAAATATGTGTAAATATAACTAAAAACATACCTTAAAAAGCAGAATGCAGCAAAAAGCGTTTGATGATAAAAACAAGTAACAACAAAAAACATATTGGCAGTGAACGGAGTAAAAAGCGAGCAAACTACCGATATGTGTTAAGCATTTACTTGTAATTGTAAAAACAGTTGTCGAAAAAACATTATACACTACAGACGCGGCCCGGAATGTGTGGACGGCTAACTCTACACTCTACGACGACGACGGTACGAATGTACGATAGAAAAATGTTTTTGTAAAAATCGGTACAGAAAAACAGAACACATAAGAAAAACAAGTGATAAACAACGAAACACTGATAACCATTCAACGAAAGTTCTCGGCGAGAAAATACAAAAATGTCGAGTACACGGATGTTATCAGCAGTAGCGGTTTTCGACAAAACCACTAAAAGCAAGAATCGAGAATAATAAGATTGAAAAATAATACACTTAATTTTGATTAAAAATATTGGATAAAAATATCTAGGAATGTATATGAATATTTTTTACAATAAAAAGTCCCGCTAGATTTACCCCCCTCAAAATAGTAGCAAAAATAAAAAAAAGTAATTAATTGCTGAGCAATAGGTCTACCAATAGATCGAATAATATGTTTGTGACTGATAAAATCAATCATCGAATCGATGGTTTTGACAAACACAAATATGTTGTGCATATGGCCCCTGAGATTCTTAGTATTATTGACTAGCAAAAACCAATATTGACCAATAGGTCCTTTGACAAAACAAAAATATGTTTACGACAAATAACCCAAAAAGACCCTGAAAACCTGTATAAAAGGGGTGTGCTTGTACGAAATGCTTCACATTACAAGTTCGAGTGTCGTAGTGACTATTTGGTAAGTACTCTCTTTTTATTATTGTGAATTGTACAATGTATTTATTTGTGTTACCCGTATATTCAATTGTCCATAAAAAATAAACATGCTAATAGGGTGTAGACTTATGAATTAGTAGGCTAACACATGTGGTATTACAGATACTGTCCTACGCACGGCAAAAATGCATCGCACCTAGTTATCGTGAAAACATCAGAAGACCCAGGCAAAAACAAACCAGGCAACCATCTCCATTCCTAGATTCTCTCTTGGCTCAGCGACTGCTGTGAGTGTGACCAAACCAGCAAACAGTTCTCCACTTGTGTGAAAGGCAGCAAATCACAAGTTCTAGCGACTATTTGGTAAGTACTCTCATTTATTATTATTATTGCGTATTGTACCACGTATTTATTATTGCTACCCATATATTCAACTGTCCATAAAAAATAAACATGCTAATAGGGTGTAGAATTATGAATTAGCAGGCTAACACATGTGGTATTACAGATACTGTCCTACGCACGGCAAAACTGCATCGCACCTAGTTATCGTGAAAACATCAGAAGACCCAGGCAAAAACAAACCAGGCAACCATCTCCATTCCTAGATTCTCTCTTGGCTCAGCGACTGTGTCCGGCAGAATACAACCAAACAAAACCCACATTATCTTCAAAAAGGAAACAAACGACAGATAAAGTAAGTGCTCAAGAGTATGTTTTTTAAAACTATTTTTATTAAAATATTAACGTAACAGCCACATATGTACAACATCTTTATTCCGATCTATATAAAGATATACATTTGCACCCTTAACAGTTCCTAAAGCCGTTGAGTGTCTGGGCTTTGAGCAGCCCCCCGAAGCCGTACTGCACAACAATAGGTAGCGTCTACAATAAAAAAAAAATGCGTCAAAAAACACTCTTAACCAAAAGTCTAGGCGTTAGCTGTTTTATAAGAAATCTCATGCTCTGTGTATTATCTTAGATATGTTTTCTTTGCCATTTTATTAAAAAAAACATCCAGACATTTTTCGTTCGTCTTCTTCTTCTTCTTCGGAGGTTCCGTAGCCTGTCGGTGGTGGGAAAGAACCATCTTCTATATAACAAATAACTCAAAAGCTTCAAGGTGTAATATCCGTACAATAATCATCATCATCGTCATCCCGCCTCAAAAGTCCACTGCTGAACATAGAACACCTCACCTCGTTTCAACCCCCTCTATCCTGCGCCGCTCATATGTGTTTATGTAGGTTTTCTTAAAGTGTCAGCGTTCTCTTCACGGGTCTCCATTCCAAGAACGTCGTTGTCCATCTGTCATTCCAACCTTCTTCTTCTTCTTGTATGTAGGCTTTAAAGCCTGTTTCTTCTTCAATATTAGCCTCCTAAATTGTTTAAGTTATCGCACCATCTTTTTCTTGGTCTGCCAATACTTCTTCGACCATTTGGTGACTTATCTCTTGCTATTCGTACTATCCGATCCTCTGTCATTCTACTAATGTGTTCGTTCCACTCCTGTTTCCGTATTGTCACCCATCCATTGATGTCTTCTACATTGCATGATCTTCTTATGTTTTCGCTTCTCTCCCTATCGAACAGACTTTTCCCTGATATTTGTCGGAGTATTTTCATCTCTGTTGTTTCTAGTAGTCGCCTCGTTTTAGATGTTTCAGGTCTTGTCTCCGCCGTGTATGTCAATATAGGTCTAATTGCTGCTTTATAGATTCTTACTTTTGTGTCTTGTCTTAGGTGTTTGTTCTTCCAGATTGTGTCATTAAGAGATCCCGCCGCTTTGCTTGCTTTTAAGCTTTGTTGTCGTACTTCCTCTTCAACATCTCCGTAACTGGTTATATCTATTCCCAGATATCTAAACCTTGGTTCCTGCTGTATTATTTACCCATCAATTTCGATTTTACATCCTAGTGGGTATTTAGATGTTGTCATACATTTCGTTTTTTCTGCTGATATTATCATGTTGTATTTCTTTGCTGTTGTATTGAAGATGTGTGTTAATCTTTGGAGATCGTCTTCTGTCTCGGCGATTAATGCGACGTCGTCTGCATAACATAATATTTGGATTTCTTTATTCACCATTCTGTAACCATGACCTTTACCGTACTGCTTCTATTATTTCGTCCATTATTATTAAAGAGTAGTGGGCTTAATGAGTCACCTTGTCTGACACCGCTTTGCACTGGTATAAACTGCGTTAGCTTTCCATTTACCTTTGCCTGTATACGATTATGAAAATAGATGTTTTCGATGGTTTGTATACAGTAAATGTAAGACGTCTTCGACTTGAATGCGATCGAAAGCCTTTGTGAGGTCTATAAAACATAGATATGCTGGTTTATTGTACTCAATGGCCTTTTCTGTGATTTGTCTCAGTACAAAATACGTCGTCTACACAGGATCTTCCGGATCTGAATCCTTGTTGTTCATCTGCTAAAGTTGTTAGTTTATTGATTTTTTTGGTTAGGACTTTTGTGGTTAACTTAAGTGCGGTGTTCAGTAGATTTATACCTCTATAATTATTGGGGTCTTCTTTGTCTCCTTTCTTGAACATTGGTATCATTATGCTGTTTCTCCATGTGTCTGGTATCTTGCAGTGCAATATTAGTTTTGTATAAGTTTTGTCATCTCTAGGGTTATACTTTCTCCTCCGTATTTTAGAAGCTCGTTGGTTATTCCGTCTGGCCCTGGTGACTTCCTATTTTTGAGTGAATTTATGGCTACCCCTACTTCCTGAAAACTGATTTCTATTTCGTGTCTTAATTCAGGTAGGTTATTATTTTGATTATTATTTTCATTTCCTTTGAACAGTTCCGTCAAGTATCTTTCCCATTCGTTTGCTGGTATGTTATTGTATTCCTTCAATTCTGCCATTTCTTTCCGTTGGGTTCTTATGAATCTCCATATTTGTTTTTCCAACCCTTATTTGTTTTTCCAACCCTTCGTCGAAATTCCAGTTGCAGGATTTCTGTATTTACCGGTGATAGGTATTTAGTTTTCTTTAGGTTTATTTCCATCCCGAAGGTTTCATGCTACCCTCGCTAAATCATTATATTATATATAGTTAAGTGTTTCTTACCTGTTCCCAGGGAGACAACCAGCTCCTAGCGCGAGCTAACGCTTCTTTCTCAATGTGTTCTACAAAAAAACATATTGAAAACATTGTTTATTTATTGCGGTTTTCGTGTTTTCTTACCCATTTTTGCACAAACACTTTAGTCGTAGTATAGAATACAAATAAAAAACCTATAATGTTACAAATGCTTATCAATATATGATACGACGTATCCCTTTTTATAGATGGATCAGCTATGCACACTGCGCAAAGTTGTTTATGTGAAGGTGTGCTTTTTCTGTGGTAAACCCTTTGTCAAAGTGGAACAGCATCTCAAACAACATCTCACATGTCCTAGATGCAAAAAAACATATAAGACTGTTAAAGGGAGATTGAATCATGTATGTAAACATGTAAACATTAACCAGCCTTTAGCAACAGTAAGCAAGTGCAAGGCACCGGCTAAAAAACGAGATCAAGCTATGTAAAAGGGTGATAAAAGGTAGAAATGTGTGTGTGCAATGACCCTCTCAGGTACCATTTCTTAACAACAATGTATCATCTACATATACTGTTGTATTAACGCTACAGCCTTATTGTATTACCTAGTGTTTTTCGTTATTTTAGAAAAATGGTCACAAAACATCTGTTATATCCAGTACTCATCCAACGTTTGAAGTCTTTCGATGAGTGGATACCAACCCACCCTATACAACCAATAGTACTAGCTGTATGTGGCTATTCTTATACGGGGGTAAACGATAAAGTCTTGTGTGTTGCGTGTGGTGTAGTTGTTAATAATTGGCTGGTAGGTGACATACCTTTAGATAAACATAAAGACGATTGTTGTTTTCTTGCTGCATATAAGCAGGCTCAAAGATTAAGGGATGTTCAAACACGGTTAGACACTTTTCCGTATCGGTGTACCTTAGTTGAACAGCACGCCGAGTTTGGTTATTTTTATGAAGATAAGGAAGTATACTTTTTAACGAATAAGGATATTTCTTTAAATAGTGTTAGACTAGACACTTTTAAGAACAAACCAGGCGAACGTTCACCTCTGCGTGTTCAAATCGATATCAGATCTGCCGAGAAAGGCATTATATACACAGGACCTCTTTTTCAAACGATAAGTAGCAAATACTGTGTAATAGTTGATGTATGCATGAACGAGGAACAAGAAACAAATGTTGTAGCAGACACAAGCGTACTACAAGCAACAGTTGCAAACAAGATGATAGATCAGCGTCTTATTTGCAAAATCTGTTTACTTAAGGAAATTAACACGGTTAATCTGCCATGTCGACACGCGACATTTTGTCGAGAATGTTCTCACTTACCCAGAACCACATGTTGTCTATGCAGAGCTCCCATAGAATATATAGCAATGCTGTAGGATTAGTGTTATATGCTTCTTCTTTTCGTTTATCAATTCGTCTTTTTGTCTGTCAACTCTTCTTGTCATTAAACGGCACCGGTCATCAGTCATTTCTTCTTTTACGCAATGTGAAGATAGCGTCAATTCTCTCTCTCTCTCTCTCTCTCTCTCTCTCTCTCTCTCTCTCTCTCTCTCTCTCTCTCTCTCTCTCTCTCTCTCTCTCTCTTCTCTTCTCTAAGAGGTTTCTCATATATCACAGTTTCTGTGTTTTGCTAAAAACTATAAGCCTTTGTTGTTTCAGATGGTTCGTGCAACCGAGACGGTTCTACACACTATGAAACAGCTGTTATGCGTAAATTGTAGAACATATAAAATATGTATGGGGCAGCCCTGTACGTATAATCTTGCAAATTTTCGGTGCAATTTTTGTCGAACGGGTGAGGAAGGTTTGAATCATTTTAAAAAATACACAGCACGGGGTAATAAACGTTCCACAACGTCAGCTAAAAAACCTCCAATGCTTTAGCATACATCTCTCTCTCTCTCTCTCTCTCTCTCTCTCTCTCTCTCTCTCTCTCTCTCTCTTCTCTTCTCTAAGGGTTTTCGCATATATCACAGTTTCTGTGTTTTGTTAAAAACTATAAGCCTTTGTTGTTTCAGATGTGTCGGTCTGCCATGAAAATGCTCCACCGTACGAAAGTGTTATTGTGTAGAAATTGCGGAAAATATAAAGTATGTGTAAGTCAGCCCTGTACAAATAATCTTGCAAATTTTCGGTGCCATTTTTGTCGAACGGGTGAGGAAGGTTTGAATCATTTTAAAAAATACACAGACCGTGGTAATAAGTACACCACTGCAAAGCAAAGACAAAAACCGTGTAACTGCTAGTAACGTCAAATGAGCTTTTTCTCTTTTCCTCTCTTTCGCTTCTTCTTCTTCTTCTTCGGCTTTGACTCTCGCACTTCTTCGTACTTCTTACTCTCTCTCTCTCTCTCTCTCTCTCTCTCTCTCTCTCTCTCTCTCTCTCTCTCTCTCTCTCTCTCTCTCTCTCTCTCTCTCTCTCTCTCTCTCTCTCTCTCTCTCTCTTCTCTTCTCTAAGAGGTTTCTCATATATCACAGTTTCTGTGTTTTGCTAAAAACTATAAGCCTTTGTTGTTTCAGATGGTTCGTGCAACCGAGACGGTTCTACACACTATGAAACAGCTGTTATGCGTAAATTGTAGAACATATAAAATATGTATGGGGCAGCCCTGTACGTATAATCTTGCAAATTTTCGGTGCAATTTTTGTCGAACGGGTGAGGAAGGTTTGAATCATTTTAAAAAATACACAGCACGGGGTAATAAACGTTCCACAACGTCAGCTAAAAAACCTCCAATGCTTTAGCATACATCTCTCTCTCTCTCTCTCTCTCTCTCTCTCTTCTCTTCTCTAAGGGTTTTCGCATATATCACAGTTTCTGTGTTTTGTTAAAAACTATAAGCCTTTGTTGTTTCAGATGTGTCTGTCTGCCATGAAAATGCTCCACCGTACGAAAGTGTTATTGTGTAGAAATTGCGGAAAATATAAAGTATGTGTAAGTCAGCCCTGTACAAATAATCTTGCAAATTTTCGGTGCCATTTTTGTCGAACGGGTGAGGAAGGTTTGAATCATTTTAAAAAATACACAGACCGTGGTAATAAGTACACCACTGCAAAGCAAAGACAAAAACCGTGTAACTGCTAGTAACGTCAAATGAGCTTTTTCTCTTTTCCTCTCTTTCGCTTCTTCTTCTTCTTCTTCGGCTTTGACTCTCGCACTTCTTCGTACTTCTTAGTCTCTCTCTCTCTCTCTCTCTCTCTCTCTCTCTCTCTCTCTCTCTCTCTCTCTCTCTCTCTCTCTCTCTCTCTCTCTCTCTCTCTCTCTCTCTCTCTCTCTCTCTTTCTCTCTATGTAAAAATGCTTAACGTCCTACGTTGCCTGTCACATAAATGCCACGTCATTTCACGTCGAATGTCACGTCATTTTACGTCGAATGCCACGTCATTTCACGTCGAATGTCAAGTCATTTCACGTCGAATGTCGCGTCATACGTTGAATGTCATGTCATTTCACGTCGAATGTCACATCATTTCACGTCATTTTCAAGGCATTTCGCAGTCTGTGTCGACAGAAGCCTTGTTCACGGCTCATAGTCAGGTCTTAGGCAGTTAGTGTGTGACTCATTCTCTATTCTAGCCCTCTGTCTCTCGCTCCCCTTTTTCTCACAAACCACACACACACACACGCCTGCTTTTAAACTTTTTATTTAATTCTAGCACAATACTCGCCACAATGAGTTCTCAGGATCTTGGGCATGTTTGTAAACCATTTAATTTCGAAGAAGCACAAGAGAATGTCGACAATCAAAATAAAAAGCGTGAGGCTATTTGTGATTTGTTATATATGTTTAAAGAGAAAGCGTTCGGCTTTGAATATGAAGCTGAGCGGGCTATGATAAGAACTAGAAATTATACAGTCGAAGAATGTAAGAAAGAAGCTGTAAGGTACAACCAAGGTTTGAAAGTTTGCCAAGATTTCATTGATGGTGTAATATGTTGTGTGTGTTTCGAAAAAGCTTTCAAAGGTTTAGCATTAGAAGCATATCTCACAAATTCAACCTAACAATACAGTCACTGATGAAAGTTCGTTGTGTTTTTGTTTCCTGTGCTCTCTTCTGGGCTGTTTTTTGTAAGAAGGTTTTTTTTTAATTTTAGTAAAAATGAACCCTTCATATCTGGAATATCCATTAATCGTCCAGCGCCTAAAATCTTTTGATGAGTGGATACCAACCCATCCTATAAAACCAATAGTACTAGCTGTTGCAGGTTTTTATTATACTGGTAAAAATGATAAAGTCTTGTGTGCTATCTGCGGGGTAGTTGTCAATAAATGGTCTGTGTGCGACATACCTTTATATAAACATAAAGAGTGTTGCCTGTTTCTGGCAGCCTATAAAAAAGCTCAAAAACTACTAGCAGTCGATGAACGCCTAAAAACGTTTCCCCCACGTTACAAAACAGCTAAAAAGCTTGCATCCTGTGGTTTTTACTACACAAAAGAAGAAGGGCTACGTTATATAACTAATAAGGATATCACCACATACATTGCTAGATTAGATACATTCCTACAGCAACCCGGCCCGTCTAAGCCTCTACGGCTTGCCAGTATTAAAAGAGCTGCAGAGTTTGGTTATATACAAACATATGTAGGCTCGGATAGTCGTGTGATAAAAGCAGACATCTGTTTAATCATAGATGTTACTGTAAAAGAAGACATTGCTGTGAATAACGAGGTTATTCAAAATGGGCGTCTTATTTGTAAAATTTGCTTCAATAACGAAATTAATACAGTGTCGTTGCCCTGTGGCCATGCTGCGAAGTGCTTAGACTGTTCTGCTGTAGTTCAAGAGAGTTGTTGTATATGTAGAGCACCTATTGTATTCACAACAAGACTTTATATTTAATGTTATACGAATGTGTGCGTGATTGCTTTCAGATATATGTTTTGTTCATAACGTTACACATGTTTCAATGCTATTTATTAGGCCTGTGCTGTATACTGTCATAACAACCAGAACCCTCCCCCACCCCACCAATCAGACATTTTCGTTTTATTAAACCATTTTTAAGTCGAATCTATTAGCAATCGGTACAAGAACCTATTGTTTTTTCTAGTAACATGGCCTGTACTATAACGCTTTTGAATCGCCGATATGTACGAAAGTATGATGCGTATTTACATACTTACTCATTCACTACAAAATCCGCACACAATGGCACAGAGGACTTGATCAATACTTTAAATAGTTGTTTAGAAGATGTAAAACTAAAATCAAACTATGTAACAGGTGATAAAATTAGAATTATTGCTAGTAACCCTCGCTTTAATCAACCACTTTCCACAAGCACGTCTACTACTACTACGTTTGGTACTTTGTTAGATCTCATTGAAGATGTCTTGACATCTGACGAATCTGTTAGTATCGACGAAACAGTGTTTGACATACAAGTACTGAAATTACCTAGAGGCAATGGTCGTACCCGTATCGTAAATTTGTCGAGAAACCGTCACACCAAGCGCAGCATAACTGTTGTTCGTAACAATGATAATTTGTGTGCCTTAAGAGCAATCGTCGTTGCTTTAACATACCATAAAACATCCTTCCTAAACTACACTTTCACATCTAGACAAATCACATACATCCGAGCAGGTCGTAAACTTCAAGGAGTAATAGCTCGTGAACTATGTAACATTTTGGACATCGACGCTACTATTGGTTGTTCTCTGATGGATATTCAGAGAGCGGAACACCTACTAGATGTACAAGTTAAAATTATTAGCGCTGAGAACAACAATTCGGTTATTTATTCAGGAGCAAACAAACCAGTAATATTATTCTTGTATAAAATAAAAGACCATTATGATGTCATTAACAACATGAGAGCCTTTTATGGGAGTGTGTACTACTGCAATCGATGTGATACTTGTTACAGAAACAAAAATAGACATCGTTGTAAAAAGTCTGTAATATGTGAAATGTGTAACAGACCCGCACATAAAGAACACAAACAAATTTATTGCGACAAATGTAATAGGTATTGTTTTAATGAGGAGTGCCTACAGAATCATGGCGAAGTGTGTGCGCTTGTACATAAATGTACAGGTTGTAACAAAGTGTTACAGAGGAATAAGAGACATCAGTGTGGCTTTGGCTTGTGTTCGAACTGCGGTCTGTGGGTGGAAACCGCTCCACACAAATGCTACATGCAGAGAAAGAACGCCAAAGGAGGTATTTGTACCGTACCATGCACATGCAACAACCTTTCTGCTACATTAAACAGGGGTTGTAAAGCAAATTACAAACAACCAATCACCTGTACCGTACCGTGCGCCTGTAACGGCCTTACAGACGTTGTTGTACGTAAATGTACTTACACAGAAAAATACCTATTTTTTGACTACGAAACAATGCTTGTTGATGGAGTACATGTGCCTACTTTAATAATAGTCCATAATTTCACTGGAAATAAATTTGTTTTTAAAGATAATGACGAGTTCTGTAGATGGTTAATTTCTGAGAAACACAGAGCATACACAGCGTTAGCTCACAACTCTAGGGGTTACGATTCCTATTTTATTTTGAAATACTGTGTAGAAAACACGATAAAACCCTATACTATTTCCACCGGCACAAAAGTGCTGCTGTTGTCAATACCACACCTTGCTTTAAAAATAATAGATAGCTCGAGCTTTATTAGTGGCCCTTTAGCTGACTTCCCTAAAACATTTGGCTTGGCAGAGGTGAAAAAGGGCTATTTTCCACATTATTTTAACAAAATAGAGAACCATTCGTACATTGGTCCAATCCCTGACGCCTCTTATTACAGTCCAAATACCATGAAACCTAAACAAAGAGAGAGCTTTTTACAATGGCATGCTGATAAAGTGTCTGAGAACTACATCTTTGATTTTCAAAAGGAAATTGTTGAATATTGTGACGCTGACGTCGATATTTTGCGCCGTGGTTGTTTAGAGCTTCGTAAAGAATTTTTAGCTGTGGCTAATATTGATTGTTTTCAGTACGTAACGATAGCTAGCACATGTTTAGCCATTTACCGTTCGAAATATTTACCCACAAATCAAATAGCTGTTGTTGAAAAACAAGATGCGTACAGCACTGCTGCCATTTCGTGGTTATCGCAGTTTCCTGGCCTACGCCACGCACGCAACGGGGGAGAAGTGACAATTTGTGGATCCAAAGTGGACGGTTTTGACAAAGATACAAATACTGTCTACCAATTCCATGGGTCTTTTTGGCATGGTGACCCTAGGGTGTATAGTGCAGACACTGTCAACCCTGTCAATAAAGAACGAATGGGTGATCTATATGCGAACACTCTACGACGATCGCAACAGATACGGGATGCAGGTTACAATTTGGTGGAGATGTGGGAACTAGATTGGATCAACTCTGTAGACTACAAAAAAGTTGAACACATGGTGAAGCCTCTACAACCACGCGATGCTTTTTATGGTGGTAGAACAAATGCTACAAAATTACTGGTATATGGAAAAAAGCTACGGCATATCGATGTCGTGTCTCTCTATCCAACTGTTCAATTCTATGATGCTTATCCAGTGGGGCACCCTATTAAAATATACAAACCTGCTGTTTATGATTCTTCGTGGTTTGGTCTTATTAAGTGCACGGTTCTTCCTCCTAGACAACTGTATCATCCTGTATTACCACTAAGAACAACAAAGCTATTGTTTCCTCTCTGCAAACAATGCGTAGAAGACATGCCAGAAACGTGCCTTCACACAGAGAATCAGAGATCGTTTTCAGGAACATGGACAACGTTGGAGATGTCGAAAGCTTTGGAAAAAGGTTATAAAATCATAAATATTCACGAGGTATGGCATTTCGAGAAAACGTCTAGGGATTTGTTTAAAGGATACGTCAAGGATTTTATGAAAATAAAATTAGAAAGTAGTCCTCATACGTATGAATCATCCGAAGAATATGCTAGGGTAGTAAAAGAACAGATGGGCATAGAACTCGATTTGTCGAAAATAGCGACAAATCCAGGGAGGAGAGCGGTTGCTAAAATGTCTCTGGTAAGCCTCTGGGGAAAACTAGGCCAACGCCTAATTCTGACTCAGTCTGAATATATCACTACCTGCAAACGATGGTATGAGATACTGTTGGACGACACACTAGATATTACTAACTGCTTATTCTTTGAAGACAACATGGTTCAAGTAACATACCGCGTGAAAGAGCAGTTTGTGGAAAACTCTAATGACACAAATGTATTTATTGCTGCATTCACAACATCCAATGCTCGCTTAAGGTTGTACGACATGCTTGATAAACTGGGTGAAGCTGTTGTCTATTATGACACCGACTCTGTCATATATATTCTTGATGATGACGGTCTTAACACTGTCGAAACGGGTGAGATGCTAGGTGACTGGTCTGACGAATTAGCTGTTGATGACTATATCACCGAATTTTTTTCATCAGGGCCTAAATCTTACCATTATACGACACAGCTAGGCCACGTAGTGACTAAGCTAAAAGGTTTTACCCTCAATTATGAAAATTCTTTATCTCTAAATAGGGATGTTATGGTTGATATAATTACTAACAAACTAGACGACACTGTTTTGGTTTATGATCACATCTGTAGAGACGTACAGACTAAAAATATTGTTACTAAAGAGCGTGTTTCAAAAACATACCGCATGGACTATAACAAACGTAGACCGTTACCTGAATATAATAACATAATAGAAACGGTACCCTGGGGGTTCTAATAATATTCTGCTTTTATCACCTAGCCTATTTATTTATCGTTTTTTTTGTTCTTGTAGATAATGACCGGAAGGCCTGCTCGTGTGTGTGTGGATTGTTGTTGTACAAACCAGTCGTCTGTGTCTGGAGACGAGTGTTGGGATGACGAGTGGTATGAATCACCCCTGCCACACATCAAACGACGATACATGTATCTACACCTGACGAGCTGTGGGGTTGATTCAAACCACTCGTCGTCGAACCAACAATCGTCTACAGGCACAGACGACATGTTTGTACACCAACAGTTGAGTGTCTCTGTAGACGAGTGTTGGGACAATGAAGTATATGAGTCTCCATTATCTCATATTAAAACAGCAGCATCATTTAAAAATATTATTAGGGAGCAACCACCGAAAATGTCGAAAACGCAAAAAAAAAAATTTCGCCAGGCTGAACGTGAGCGCCACCGACTATTGTTTTTTAAATGATGCTGGTGTTTATGTGTGGGTACTAGTTAGGCTAAGTTATTTTTTCTTGTTTTGCAGTTTTTTTTTTGTGTTAAGTTTTGTTGTTAAAGTTAGGTTAGTTTTTTGTTAAAAGTTAGGCTATAGTTAGGTTTTTTAGTTTGTTTTTTTTTTTTATTTTTAGGTTTTACCGTTATTTTCTAGTTTTTAGTTTTTTTCGTGTTAAGTTTTGTTGTTAAAGTTAGGTTAGTTTTGTGTTAAAAGTTAGGCTATAGTTCGGCTTTTTAGTTTTGTTTGTAGTTTTTAGTTTTTAGGTTTTAGGTTTTTAGGGTTTTTCATGTTAAGTTGCTGTGTTATAAGAATATACTTTTTCATCATTCTTTTGTTTTTTTTTTTTTAATTGCCTACAAACCTCTCTCTCACTACGATATTTACGAACTTCTTATTTTATCCATTATGCTCTTGAACGTTTTGTGCTGTTACTTAACATTTCTCACGCTTATTTTAGAACACAGAGCTATGTGTAGTGAGTATTGTATTGAAGACTACGAAGTATTGTTGGATGATCTCGAAATATTAAAAATGGCTAGTGAGTTAGAAGCAAGCATATTACTCGAGTTGCAACTACACTGTAATGAAACATGTAATATTGTATTTTGCAGTACCTGTAACAACTATCTTCAGGGCACGAATAAACCCATCGCTTGTTTTTGTATTACATGTAACGAAATAAAAATATTTGTACCTTACGAACGTTGTTTGTATGCATACAGAGTCCTCAGTATTTCTTCTTAACGAATAATTATCCTTATTCCTTGTAGGGGTCTCTGTCCGAAGGATATCAACAGGCTCCGTGTTTTCTATTTAAGTACGTGTTTCTTTTGCTTACAGGCTTTCTTTGGTTACCTACAGCCATGAACGGATCGTGGTTGTTGCATACTCTGCATACACGACACGTTAAAAAGTTTAATACGCACATGACCACATACCAACTCATCCAAAATGTTAAAGTAGGAGAGGGGTTACACGATGTATCCATTTCTTTGCAAAACACCTTGAACGATGCTTTACAACAGGCTAAAAAGCAGGCTAATTATAAACCTGGTGACAAAATACGTATAGTAGCCTTTAATGACAACTTCAACAATCCTGTATCCACAGCTATGTCCAGTACAGCCAATACGTCAGATTTACTAGCAACGATAGAAGATATCATTACTTCTGATCAGTCTGTTGGATTACATAGCACTACTTTTGATATACAAATTATGAAAACTACTTAATATCCTCTGTTATTTTTTATACAGTAATATACTTTTACAATCTATTTATTTTTTTTTTGTGGATTTTGTCCCCCTATCTAGGGTTTTGCTCTAAAACAGTACATTTGTTAGAAGCCGATTATAACAAACATCGACCTCTGTTATCAAATACCGTTTATAAAGGAGCGCAGAAAACCAGAATACCTAGGCGGCCTTCGCAATAGGCTATTCGAAGGCCCGCCAAATCTATTAGCCAATGGCTACCTTCCGGGAGGGCGTCTACGTAGAACCATAAAACCTGTAACATATTTTTTAGACTCTTGTTTGAATATTGACTATTTTCTATTACCCTTTCCCTTCGTTGCTTCATTCGACGATCCTTTGCACACCTTGCAATTTTTAATTGGCGTCGATCTGCAAAACATATTTTTGTTAGATACTTTTATTTTTTCAAATACAGTGTCAACTTACTCATGATGCTTTTCATATAATAATGGATATTTTTTATCATTAGTCCTTTCATGTCTTATCACCGTAACCACAACACTATATACACGACTCTTATCGCACAACCATTCCCTGCCACCCGCACAACAGTACCCGACCCAGCCTCACCATATTTATTTACTACACCATCGTCACTACAAACCCAACCCTTCTCACACACATCATGCTACCCTCCCATACAACACCCGAAACCAACCCCGTACCACCCCTAACAACCCCCGTACCACCACTATCACACCCGTACCACCACAAACCCCCCCACCACACCGCGCATCCCAAGAGTGTTTTCAAAACTGCTGTCAACCCCGTACCACCCCTAACAACCCCCGTACCACCACTATCACACCCGATCGTCACTACAAACCCAACCCTTCTCACACACATCATGCTACCCTCCCATACAACACCCGAAACCAACCCCGTACCACCCCTAACAACCCCCGTACCACCACTATCACACCCGTACCACCACAAACCCCCCCACCACACCGCGCATCCCAAGAGTGTTTTCAAAACTGCTGTCAACCCCGTACCACCCCTAACAACCCCCGTACCACCACTATCACACCCGTACCACCACAAACCCCCCCACCACACCGCGCATCCCAAGAGTGTTTTCAAAACTGCTGTCAAGTGACCCCTTACTACTCATCTGTTTTACTAAATTAACTTTGGTGGAATGTTTGTGATATGAATGGTAGTTTAAATACCTGCCCGAATGAGTAGGTTTCTGATACCAATCAATTTTAATTATATTGTTTGCATCCCTTATCATTCTGATGTCTAGAAAGGGTACTGAAAAGTTAGTATCCTCTTTCTCTATAGTAAATTGGATATTTGGGATGAAACTGTTGAAGGTGTTTAATAATTCATCAGTTTTATCAGATGGCACAGCCAAGATTATGTCATCAACATATTTTTTGATGAAGGGAATGTTGAAGGATAAGACAGGAATGACAGTGTCTAACACATAATCCATAACATAAGCAGCAATAATAGGAGAGATCTTTGCTCCCATAGGAGTACCGAAAGTTTGTTGATAGAATTTGTTGTTAAATGAGAAATAAGTGTTAGTAAACAAAAATTCGACGATGTTGATAAAGTTGTCAAAAGAAATGGAACAACAACCTCCAATACGGTCCCAATTAGCTTCTATGACCATTAAGCTTATTCTTAAGTAAACATTACTAAATAAGGATACGACATCCAGGCTGACGAGAACATAGTTATCTGGTAATTTGTAACCATTAAATTTTTCCACCATTTGAAAAGAATCTTTTACATAATACCTATTTTCATAATCGTACGCTTTAGTAAGAATGTCTGTGACAAAGGCAGAGATGTATTCAGTAGGGGTTCCAATTGAAGCTACTATTGGACGCACTGATAGAATCGGTTTGTGGATTTTGGGCAATGCATAAAATTTTGCAATTGTGCCATTATAAGTGGTAAGTTTCTTTTTTGTGTTGTTATCGATTTGTTTAGAAACAGCTAGGGATGAAATCAGTGCATTACATTTTCTTTGTAACGTGGGAGTGGGATCAGAAGAAATAGGTTTATATGATCCATCATTATCAATAAGAGAAGAACAGAGCTCTAGATACTGTGTTTTGTCTAGAATGACAGTGACGTTTCCTTTGTCTGCTTTGGTAACCACCAGGTCAGGATTAGATTTTAGGAATTGTCTGGTTTTAAAATATAAGTTGTTGAAAAAGGTACAGTCGAACCCGCTTATTGGAATAGCCTTCGTGCCAATCAAAAGTATTCCTATAACCGGGGTATTCTAATAACCGGTCATGGGTCGCTAGTAGAAACGTTTCGGGACCTCAAATTTCTATTCCTTAAACCGGGATATTCCTTTAAGAGGTATTCTAATAAGCGGGTTTGACTGTATAAGATGATCTGGAAGTGTTCAGAATATGGTTGGTAATGATGTTCGTAGATCTAGCACGAACTGAGTTTTGTTCTAATTCAGATGGTAATGAACTAATGATCTGTTCCAAGTCAGCAAGGAGAGATTTGATTTGAAGATCTTTTCCTAATTTAGGTTCAATACTAAATTTGTTTCCCAATGCTAGAAAACCCAAAATATCGTTTGGAATAATTGAAGTAGATAAATTCTTAATCCATTTAGGATCTGTTTTTAGAAAAGTTTTACAACAAGACTGGTAAAGTGTGTCAAATCTCTCCTTGCTGACTTGGAACAGATCATTAGTTCATTACCATCTGAATTAGAACAAAACTCAGTTCGTGCTAGATCTACGAACATCATTACCAACCATATTCTGAACACTTCCAGATCATCTTATACCTTTTTCAACAACTTATATTTTAAAACCAGACAATTCCTAAAATCTAATCCTGACCTGGTGGTTACCAAAGCAGACAAAGGAAACGTCACTGTCATTCTAGACAAAACACAGTATCTAGAGCTCTGTTCTTCTCTTATTGATAATGATGGATCATATAAACCTATTTCTTCTGATCCCACTCCCACGTTACAAAGAAAATGTAATGCACTGATTTCATCCCTAGCTGTTTCTAAACAAATCGATAACAACACAAAAAAGAAACTTACCACTTATAATGGCACAATTGCAAAATTTTATGCATTGCCCAAAATCCACAAACCGATTCTATCAGTGCGTCCAATAGTAGCTTCAATTGGAACCCCTACTGAATACATCTCTGCCTTTGTCACAGACATTCTTACTAAAGCGTACGATTATGAAAATAGGTATTATGTAAAAGATTCTTTTCAAATGGTGGAAAAATTTAATGGTTACAAATTACCAGATAACTATGTTCTCGTCAGCCTGGATGTCGTATCCTTATTTAGTAATGTTTACTTAAGAATAAGCTTAATGGTCATAGAAGCTAATTGGGACCGTATTGGAGGTTGTTGTTCCATTTCTTTTGACAACTTTATCAACATCGTCGAATTTTTGTTTACTAACACTTATTTCTCATTTAACAACAAATTCTATCAACAAACTTTCGGTACTCCTATGGGAGCAAAGATCTCTCCTATTATTGCTGCTTATGTTATGGATTATGTGTTAGACACTGTCATTCCTGTCTTATCCTTCAACATTCCCTTCATCAAAAAATATGTTGATGACATAATCTTGGCTGTGCCATCTGATAAAACTGATGAATTATTAAACACCTTCAACAGTTTCATCCCAAATATCCAATTTACTATAGAGAAAGAGGATACTAACTTTTCAGTACCCTTTCTAGACATCAGAATGATAAGGGATGCAAACAATATAATTAAAATTGATTGGTATCAGAAACCTACTCATTCGGGCAGGTATTTAAACTACCATTCATATCACAAACATTCCACCAAAGTTAATTTAGTAAAACAGATGAAAAGCAGAGTCATCAAATTATCAGATCCTTCCTTCCATAACAAAAACCTGCAAATACTAACTAAATTGTTCATCTCAAATTCTTATCCAACCACACTAATAAATAAGATCTTGTTTAACACAGTCCATAATGAAGACTTAACACCTTCCCCCGCGACTAACAATGTTGACCTTGATGGCTTAGGCAATGACAGGGTCTCTAATACTCCAACTTTAAATAGATATTTTTCAATACCTTATATCAAAGATATTACTCCGGGGTTGACTAGGATATTTAATAATTTAGAAAGTAACAATAACAACAATGATAATCATTTTAAAATCAATGTGGCTTTCAGATCAGCTTTAACAATTAACAACCTTTTTTCAAAAGTTAAGGATAAAACAGAAATAGGTAAGCTTAGTAATATTGTCTACAAAGTTCCCTGTTCTTCTTGTAACAAATCGTACATTGGTCAAACTTCTCAACTTCTTAAATTTAGGATCACTTTACACAAAAGTGATTCACGTCTTCAGCCCGACCGTTGTGCATTGGCTAAACACGTCCATACCACAGGTCATTCCATGGACTTTGAAAACACCCTCGTTCTTCATCAAGAGAACAATAAATTTAAAAGGGAATTTATTGAAATGTCCTATATCTTCCTTAATGATTCCTCTATTAATGTTAAAGGTGACTTCAAAAATCTGAGTGATATTTATCATCTTTTACTCAGATCAGATACAGCCATAGATCGAATTTGCATGACTCCAACTTGACTGATAATACGTAATTGTCAATGTTAATAGTTCTTAGAATAAAAAGTAATTTTTGTTTGCCAATAATCAACAATAATTTTAAAATTTTTTAAAAAAAAAAAAAAACCTTTAAATAAATAGAATATGTAATTATGTAACATGACACTTATGTTGCGGTACATCCTCTTGTAATATTTAGATAAATAAACCTTAATATTTTTGTTTAATAATACCTTTTGTCCGTACCGATTGGGTGTTTGGTACTTCTATGCGTAGGTCAAATGAACCTACATGTCTATTCATGAGCATGCGCTCAATATAGTTAACACCGAACGGGAAAGTTCAAAAAAAGAAGGACATATTTAAACATTCATTGTTCTCATCTACATGTAAAGTTACTTCCAACATAAAATGTAGTTATATGCTAGTGTAATTGGTTCCTTGAGTAAATAATTCATTGATTGTAACCATATAGCCATAGTTTTCCAAGTTGAAGTGTTGTTTTTTCTTTTTACTTCAAACAAAAAGAGATATGTTTTTATACATATCGTCTTTTTTATTACTTAACAACGTAACTCTACAATTCTACGTATTGGTAATGAAAACTAACATTTTGCATGGAATATATATGGCTAATTAACATTTTCTTTATTTCAGCCCTGAAGAAGTGAATAATCATTCACGAAAACGTTAGGCCGTACAATTGATACGCATTGAGTTTTGGTTTGCAGATTTCCCCAATATTCAAAACTTTACTGTTTAACTTATCTGCAAAGATTAATCTTTCTTTATTTTATAGGAACATGGGGTTTTACAACACAATAAGGGTAGAGTATGGTGAACAATCGGTGAGGTTTCTCAAGGATTACCAAAGAACCAATTTAAAACTGGCCAAGGAAAGGAATCGGAGACTTTTCTTGCTTTCATGTAGAAGTAAAGGTATCACACCTAATCATATTTGTCATGCCACTACAGCTGTTCATAATTACATACACAGAAATGAATTTTGGCAACTGGAAGGATGTCAACAATTGATCAGGTTAGACAGTAAACTTTTAAATGTTGAGATTGAAACCAATCACAAAAATCTTAAAAAACTAGAGAATTCATTATCTTTATTGAAAAATAATATCATTCAATCTACTTCTGAAAATATTTGGTTACAATTCTCACATACACAATCTATTAATTATAATAAATTATTTTTTTCTATTAAATCTGACAACTTAAAGAAAATTGACACACTTTACCAGTCTTGTTGTAAAACTTTTCTAAAAACAGATCCTAAATGGATTAAGAATTTATCTACTTCAATTATTCCAAACGATATTTTGGGTTTTCTAGCATTGGGAAACAAATTTAGTATTGAACCTAAATTAGGAAAAGATCTTCAAATCAAATCTCTCCTTGCTGACTTGGAACAGATCATTAGTTCATTACCATCTGAATTAGAACAAAACTCAGTTCGTGCTAGATCTACGAACATCATTACCAACCATATTCTGAACACTTCCAGATCATCTTATACCTTTTTCAACAACTTATATTTTAAAACCAGACAATTCCTAAAATCTAATCCTGACCTGGTGGTTACCAAAGCAGACAAAGGAAACGTCACTGTCATTCTAGACAAAACACAGTATCTAGAGCTCTGTTCTTCTCTTATTGATAATGATGGATCATATAAACCTATTTCTTCTGATCCCACTCCCACGTTACAAAGAAAATGTAATGCACTGATTTCATCCCTAGCTGTTTCTAAACAAATCGATAACAACACAAAAAAGAAACTTACCACTTATAATGGCACAATTGCAAAATTTTATGCATTGCCCAAAATCCACAAACCGATTCTATCAGTGCGTCCAATAGTAGCTTCAATTGGAACCCCTACTGAATACATCTCTGCCTTTGTCACAGACATTCTTACTAAAGCGTACGATTATGAAAATAGGTATTATGTAAAAGATTCTTTTCAAATGGTGGAAAAATTTAATGGTTACAAATTACCAGATAACTATGTTCTCGTCAGCCTGGATGTCGTATCCTTATTTAGTAATGTTTACTTAAGAATAAGCTTAATGGTCATAGAAGCTAATTGGGACCGTATTGGAGGTTGTTGTTCCATTTCTTTTGACAACTTTATCAACATCGTCGAATTTTTGTTTACTAACACTTATTTCTCATTTAACAACAAATTCTATCAACAAACTTTCGGTACTCCTATGGGAGCAAAGATCTCTCCTATTATTGCTGCTTATGTTATGGATTATGTGTTAGACACTGTCATTCCTGTCTTATCCTTCAACATTCCCTTCATCAAAAAATATGTTGATGACATAATCTTGGCTGTGCCATCTGATAAAACTGATGAATTATTAAACACCTTCAACAGTTTCATCCCAAATATCCAATTTACTATAGAGAAAGAGGATACTAACTTTTCAGTACCCTTTCTAGACATCAGAATGATAAGGGATGCAAACAATATAATTAAAATTGATTGGTATCAGAAACCTACTCATTCGGGCAGGTATTTAAACTACCATTCATATCACAAACATTCCACCAAAGTTAATTTAGTAAAACAGATGAAAAGCAGAGTCATCAAATTATCAGATCCTTCCTTCCATAACAAAAACCTGCAAATACTAACTAAATTGTTCATCTCAAATTCTTATCCAACCACACTAATAAATAAGATCTTGTTTAACACAGTCCATAATGAAGACTTAACACCTTCCCCCGCGACTAACAATGTTGACCTTGATGGCTTAGGCAATGACAGGGTCTCTAATACTCCAACTTTAAATAGATATTTTTCAATACCTTATATCAAAGATATTACTCCGGGGTTGACTAGGATATTTAATAATTTAGAAAGTAACAATAACAACAATGATAATCATTTTAAAATCAATGTGGCTTTCAGATCAGCTTTAACAATTAACAACCTTTTTTCAAAAGTTAAGGATAAAACAGAAATAGGTAAGCTTAGTAATATTGTCTACAAAGTTCCCTGTTCTTCTTGTAACAAATCGTACATTGGTCAAACTTCTCAACTTCTTAAATTTAGGATCACTTTACACAAAAGTGATTCACGTCTTCAGCCCGACCGTTGTGCATTGGCTAAACACGTCCATACCACAGGTCATTCCATGGACTTTGAAAACACCCTCGTTCTTCATCAAGAGAACAATAAATTTAAAAGGGAATTTATTGAAATGTCCTATATCTTCCTTAATGATTCCTCTATTAATGTTAAAGGTGACTTCAAAAATCTGAGTGATATTTATCATCTTTTACTCAGATCAGATACAGCCATAGATCGAATTTGCATGACTCCAACTTGACTGATAATACGTAATTGTCAATATTAATAGTTCTTAGAATAAAAAGTAATTTTTGTTTGCCAATAATCAACAATAATTTTAAAATTTTTAAAAAAAAAAAAACCTTTAAATAAATAGAATATGTAATTATGTAACATGACACTTATGTTGCGGTACATCCTCTTGTAATATTTAGATAAATAAACCTTAATATTTTTGTTTAATAATACCTTTTGTCCGTACCGATTGGGTGTTTGGTACTTCTATGCGTAGGTCAAATGAACCTACATGTCTATTCATGAGCATGCGCTCAATATAGTTAACACCGAACGGGAAAGTTCAAAAAAAGAAGGACATATTTAAACATT
This sequence comes from Diabrotica virgifera virgifera, assembly GCF_917563875.1. Taxonomy (NCBI): domain Eukaryota; kingdom Metazoa; phylum Arthropoda; class Insecta; order Coleoptera; family Chrysomelidae; genus Diabrotica; species Diabrotica virgifera. The sequence continues at coordinate 232,114,293 of NC_065444.1, read as the reverse complement.
CATTGTTCTCATCTACATGTAAAGTTACTTCCAACATAAAATGTAGTTATATGCTAGTGTAATTGGTTCCTTGAGTAAATAATTCATTGATTGTAACCATATAGCCATAGTTTTCCAAGTTGAAGTGTTGTTTTTTCTTTTTACTTCAAACAAAAAGAGATATGTTTTTATACATATCGTCTTTTTTATTACTTAACAACGTAACTCTACAATTCTACGTATTGGTAATGAAAACTAACATTTTGCATGGAATATATATGGCTAATTAACATTTTCTTTATTTCAGCCCTGAAGAAGTGAATAATCATTCACGAAAACGTTAGGCCGTACAATTGATACGCATTGAGTTTTGGTTTGCAGATTTCCCCAATATTCAAAACTTTACTGTTTAACTTATCTGCAAAGATTAATCTTTCTTTATTTTATAGGAACATGGGGTTTTACAACACAATAAGGGTAGAGTATGGTGAACAATCGGTGAGGTTTCTCAAGGATTACCAAAGAACCAATTTAAAACTGGCCAAGGAAAGGAATCGGAGACTTTTCTTGCTTTCATGTAGAAGTAAAGGTATCACACCTAATCATATTTGTCATGCCACTACATCTGTTCATAATTACATACACAGAAATGAATTTTGGCAACTGGAAGGATGTCAACAATTGATCAGGTTAGACAGTAAACTTTTAAATGTTGAGATTGCAACCAATCACAAAAATCTTAAAAAACTAGAGAATTCATTATCTTTATTGAAAAATAATATCATTCAATCTACTTCTGAAAATATTTGGTTACAATTCTCACATACACAATCTATTAATTATAATAAATTATTTTTTTCTATTAAATCTGACAACTTAAAGAAAATTGACACACTTTACCAGTCTTGTTGTAAAACTTTTCTAAAAACAGATCCTAAATGGATTAAGAATTTATCTACTTCAATTATTCCAAACGATATTTTGGGTTTTCTAGCATTGGGAAACAAATTTAGTATTGAACCTAAATTAGGAAAAGATCTTCAAATCAAATCTCTCCTTGCTGACTTGGAACAGATCATTAGTTCATTACCATCTGAATTAGAACAAAACTCAGTTCGTGCTAGATCTACGAACATCATTACCAACCATATTCTGAACACTTCCAGATCATCTTATACCTTTTTCAACAACTTATATTTTAAAACCAGACAATTCCTAAAATCTAATCCTGACCTGGTGGTTACCAAAGCAGACAAAGGAAACGTCACTGTCATTCTAGACAAAACACAGTATCTAGAGCTCTGTTCTTCTCTTATTGATAATGATGGATCATATAAACCTATTTCTTCTGATCCCACTCCCACGTTACAAAGAAAATGTAATGCACTGATTTCATCCCTAGCTGTTTCTAAACAAATCGATAACAACACAAAAAAGAAACTTACCACTTATAATGGCACAATTGCAAAATTTTATGCATTGCCCAAAATCCACAAACCGATTCTATCAGTGCGTCCAATAGTAGCTTCAATTGGAACCCCTACTGAATACATCTCTGCCTTTGTCACAGACATTCTTACTAAAGCGTACGATTATGAAAATAGGTATTATGTAAAAGATTCTTTTCAAATGGTGGAAAAATTTAATGGTTACAAATTACCAGATAACTATGTTCTCGTCAGCCTGGATGTCGTATCCTTATTTAGTAATGTTTACTTAAGAATAAGCTTAATGGTCATAGAAGCTAATTGGGACCGTATTGGAGGTTGTTGTTCCATTTCTTTTGACAACTTTATCAACATCGTCGAATTTTTGTTTACTAACACTTATTTCTCATTTAACAACAAATTCTATCAACAAACTTTCGGTACTCCTATGGGAGCAAAGATCTCTCCTATTATTGCTGCTTATGTTATGGATTATGTGTTAGACACTGTCATTCCTGTCTTATCCTTCAACATTCCCTTCATCAAAAAATATGTTGATGACATAATCTTGGCTGTGCCATCTGATAAAACTGATGAATTATTAAACACCTTCAACAGTTTCATCCCAAATATCCAATTTACTATAGAGAAAGAGGATACTAACTTTTCAGTACCCTTTCTAGACATCAGAATGATAAGGGATGCAAACAATATAATTAAAATTGATTGGTATCAGAAACCTACTCATTCGGGCAGGTATTTAAACTACCATTCATATCACAAACATTCCACCAAAGTTAATTTAGTAAAACAGATGAAAAGCAGAGTCATCAAATTATCAGATCCTTCCTTCCATAACAAAAACCTGCAAATACTAACTAAATTGTTCATCTCAAATTCTTATCCAACCACACTAATAAATAAGATCTTGTTTAACACAGTCCATAATGAAGACTTAACACCTTCCCCCGCGACTAACAATGTTGACCTTGATGGCTTAGGCAATGACAGGGTCTCTAATACTCCAACTTTAAATAGATATTTTTCAATACCTTATATCAAAGATATTACTCCGGGGTTGACTAGGATATTTAATAATTTAGAAAGTAACAATAACAACAATGATAATCATTTTAAAATCAATGTGGCTTTCAGATCAGCTTTAACAATTAACAACCTTTTTTCAAAAGTTAAGGATAAAACAGAAATAGGTAAGCTTAGTAATATTGTCTACAAAGTTCCCTGTTCTTCTTGTAACAAATCGTACATTGGTCAAACTTCTCAACTTCTTAAATTTAGGATCACTTTACACAAAAGTGATTCACGTCTTCAGCCCGACCGTTGTGCATTGGCTAAACACGTCCATACCACAGGTCATTCCATGGACTTTGAAAACACCCTCGTTCTTCATCAAGAGAACAATAAATTTAAAAGGGAATTTATTGAAATGTCCTATATCTTCCTTAATGATTCCTCTATTAATGTTAAAGGTGACTTCAAAAATCTGAGTGATATTTATCATCTTTTACTCAGATCAGATACAGCCATAGATCGAATTTGCATGACTCCAACTTGACTGATAATACGTAATTGTCAATATTAATAGTTCTTAGAATAAAAAGTAATTTTTGTTTGCCAATAATCAACAATAATTTTAAAAATTTTTAAAAAAAAAAAAAACCTTTAAATAAATAGAATATGTAATTATGTAACATGACACTTATGTTGCGGTACATCCTCTTGTAATATTTAGATAAATAAACCTTAATATTTTTGTTTAATAATACCTTTTGTCCGTACCGATTGGGTGTTTGGTACTTCTATGCGTAGGTCAAATGAACCTACATGTCTATTCATGAGCATGCGCTCAATATAGTTAACACCGAACGGGAAAGTTCAAAAAAAGAAGGACATATTTAAACATTCATTGTTCTCATCTACATGTAAAGTTACTTCCAACATAAAATGTAGTTATATGCTAGTGTAATTGGTTCCTTGAGTAAATAATTCATTGATTGTAACCATATAGCCATAGTTTTCCAAGTTGAAGTGTTGTTTTTTCTTTTTACTTCAAACAAAAAGAGATATGTTTTTATACATATCGTCTTTTTTATTACTTAACAACGTAACTCTACAATTCTACGTATTGGTAATGAAAACTAACATTTTGCATGGAATATATATGGCTAATTAACATTTTCTTTATTTCAGCCCTGAAGAAGTGAATAATCATTCACGAAAACGTTAGGCCGTACAATTGATACGCATTGAGTTTTGGTTTGCAGATTTCCCCAATATTCAAAACTTTACTGTTTAACTTATCTGCAAAGATTAATCTTTCTTTATATATATATATATATATATATATATATATATATATATATATATATATGTTACAGTTCAAGTTGATTATCCAGTTGGAGCTGACTTTTCCTAGTTCGAGTCAACTCAAACGGCTGGTTTTAGTAAAAGTTGATTATAAATATAAAATGAAGATATTTATTCAACATTTACTAGTAAAAGTAGACTCCAACTAGAGAAAGTATACTCTTCCTAATGCCATGTAGTAAAAGTTGATTCACACAAACAACCAATTATTCTAGAAATGAAATGTTACTGGATATTAGTCCAGGAAATGAAGCTTTTGGCTAGCAATTTTTTCATCCAGCATGTGTTAACTTGAAATTTTCACGGAAGGTAGGGAATAGCCCAAGGATAATTTTCTATATCATGCCGCTGCGCTGTACGCTAAAACTTTGGGGGTTTTAGGGACTTTTTTAAAGGGCTTTTTGAGAATAACTCGAAAAATATATATTTAATAAAAAAACTATAGCTTTCAAACTGGTATCTTTTAGAAACACGAACAAAATCGTTTTTTATATTTTTTCTACGACCAATACAAACTGAGATACGGCATGTTAAAGGTTAAATTTTTCGTCAAATGCATAATTTGAAATATTCAAAGCCAAATAAAGGGAAAATTTGTATTTTTCGAGTCTACAATTACACCTTTCAAAAAAAAGTGTCTAGCATAAAAATTGAGCGACTTATGATCGAAATAAAGTCGGTAAATACTTTTTTCTACGAAAAAATCAGTGAAAACAACCCCCTAACTACCCTCTTTTAAAATTGATCTTTACCCTTCTGTAATTCTTTTTATATGTATTATCAATACATCCCAGAAGTTTGACCTATTTATAATTTAGAAAAATTGCAGTTTACAAATAAAATGATAAAATGAATTTTTTTGTAATTTCGTATTTTTCACTTTTCCTTCAAAATATCTCCGAAAATACTGAAGACACGAAAAAAAATGACAAAGTACTAAATTGTAGTTTTTTAACTAGCTAAAATTAACCTACGCATAGATTTTCTTTACAGTGAATATTCCCCCGTGATTTAATTTTTTTTTTCATTTTTAGGTTAAAATTGCGATTTTGACAATGTTCCTCCCCAATAAAATTTAAAATAAACCTAATTTTCGTTTTCAGCACCATCCAAAATATAAAGTAAGACCAAAATTAGCCATTTAGCCTCATGGTCAGTATCTCGAAAAATAAGCGTTAGTTTCGGGATGTATAAGGCGATATTAAAAATGGTACCATTTTTTTTTTCTATAAAACATTTTATGTAAAACTTTCTAAAAAACTCTATTTTTTAAAGTAAACGTAATTATAAAGCTATATTTTAAATTTCGGTACTCAGCTTTTGCGATTAAACTTTGCAATTCACGAATCTGCACCTTTGACTTTAAAAAATTGATATAACTTTTACTAGAATAATATTGAAACAGGTACCATTGTCACCAGAAAGGCGATTAATATACTGTACAAACTTTAGAAAAAAATAATAAAATGGAACAGAGTTGTAGCGAGCTAGAGGCAAAAAAACGTGATTTATTTTTTTTTTATTTTTAGGGTAACATTGCGATTTTGACAATATCCTCCCACTTAACATTTAAAATAAATTTTATTTTCGTATTCAGCACCATCAAAACATAAATTAAGACCAACATTAGCCATTCACCACCTATGGTCAGTATCTCGAAAAATAAGCCTTATTTTGGGGATTTATTATGTCGATATTAAAAGTTCACTCTTTTTTCTATAAAACATTTTGATCTAAAACTTTCCAGAAAATTTCTTTGTACCCTATATTTTAACACAAACGTGATTGAAAAGCTAAATTTTAAATTTCGTCGCTCAACATTTGCGAGTAGATTTTCACGAATCACGAATTCACGAATCTTCACTTTTGCTTGAAAAAATTCATATCGTTTATTAGAATAAAATACTGAAATCTTGAAACAGGTAGATACCAGTGTCGTCAGAAAGGTGAGAACTACATACTGTAAAAATTTCAAAAAAAATATTAAAATTGAACATAGTTGTAGCGAGGTAAACGTAAAAAAAACGTGATTTTATTTTTTTTTATATTCAGGGTAACATTGCAATTTTGACAATGACCAAAAACATAAAGTATGACTAAAATTAGCCATTCACCTCACCGTGGTCAGTACCTGGTCATTTTAGGGGGTGCCTGCCTCTCGCCTATAATAAAAAACACATGTTGATCATATTAAAGTTTAAAATGTTATTTTAAAATTTTTTACAATTAGGGGCAGTTTTCACCCTTAAAAAACCAAAAGCGTACAACGGCTCAATACAGAAAATGAACTAGAGGGTAAAATGAGCCTAATTCCAAATTTTTGTAAAAATCGATACTGGACAAAAAAATTGCGAAGTTTTGCCATTTTTCCAGCTCCATTTCCTGGTCTATATGTTCAAATCGTGATAAGTAGTTGAAACCATCAAAACAAAGAGACGCACACTCATCAAAAAAGCACGTGAGATTATACTCCTATAATCAACATTTACTGAATCGATCCAGGAAGAGTCTACTTCAACTAGTAAAGGTTGAATTAAATTTTTCAAATCAACTTTTACTGCTCGTTTTAGTTGGAGTTGACTCGAACTAGAAATAGTCAACTCTAACTAAGAATCAAATTGAACTGTAACATAATACTTTGTCACTTCACTGTGGTAGAGGAGCCCAAGCGGGGATTTTTGCAGTTACTCGAGCACGTCAGATTATCATATGGGGAGAAACCTAGTACCCTGTAGATGTACCTCTACCATATATTGGCTCTTAATACCAGGGGAGTTCGTTAAGGGGGGTCCGAAAAAAAATCTATCCTTATAAAAACTCGAAATCGCCAGATTAAGATAAGGTAAGTTAAGTACATGCAAAACAGTGTATATTTAAAAAATCTGACGATTTGAGCGGAGCGTAAGGAAATGGGTGAGTCACAAATAGGGATGGCGGTTTTTGACAAAACACCGGTTTTCGGTTATACCGGTTTTTTTTTGCTTACGGTTTAACCTGGCGGTTATAACCGGCCAAAAAAACTGTCAGACAAAATAAATGTGCCGTTTTCGTGGTCTGACCGTTCCAAATTTTTAACCCGTTCCACAATTAAAACTGCCCCTGTTCCAGTGTTCCCATATATCAAAGTTTATTAGACTAGACACCCTTAAGCTATTAACAAATTTTCAGCTTGCTATTAATCAACTTTTTTTCATACGCGGGATCCAGACCTATTGGTATATTCCTCCTGATAACTACTTTTTTAAGTATTAATAACCAAACATTTCTGCATTCTATTAATGTCTTTAATGCAAAAATTGCTTCATTGAGTAGGATGCTTTCTTGATTTTTTTTCGCTTTCTGATTTTTTCATAATAATTGACGCATTTTTCCATTAAACTTTTGGTTCATTATCCGAAGGATATTTGCAGATCTGAGATCTATCAAAGTCTTAAGATGTATGATCATTTATACTAACATTTAGTTTTCTTAAATTTTCTCACAAATAAAAATATTTAACATAACACTGGTAACATCTATTGATTGGTTTCGGACAAAATGGAGTTTGTTGTTTTAAATGTTGTAATGTATCTATGTATTTCCGAAAAGGCTTTTATATAATGGAATTGTTTCCTTCACTGCCCTTATTACGAGTACCTATTTCAGGATTTTTTTTGGTGTTTTGTTGTTTTCTTTCTTTAATTTTGGGAGATTCCTTATTTAGGAATGATAATGGATATTATTTTTTTATCACCGTTAGCAAGTTTGTTTCTTCCAAAAGGTTACTTTCGTTGGAGCTGTTTAGTCTAGTAGTTATTTAAATATCTGCTAGTGTGACTTGATTTTCTGTAGACTTGTCACTTATCTTTTATCCTCCTTTTTGATTAATACCTCCAAAAATGATAGTAAGTAGCTGTTTTCATGTCCCATGAGAAATTGAACGATTCTTCTTTAGAGTAGATGTTTATTAAATCTTTTATACCACTTTTAGTCGGTGAAGTTTTATGGAAAACACATGATCTACATATTTACACCAAACTGCGCGTTTTGGTACCAATTGTATACAAAATTAGTTTCAAAGTTTTGATGAATGCCATCGAAGTAAAAGTATCTTAGAAAGATTATTGTCTAATTAAAATTAGGTGTTATCCTCACATTTATACAGCTAATACATTTAATTTTGTTTTAGTTTTCAGTGAATCATTTGCTAGTCTGGTTCTGTTATTAAAAATAATAATAGTTTAACCACAAATTGTAAAGTTAATTTTTACACATGTCTTTTCAGAATTTTCTGAAAATGATTTCCGGATTAGGAGACTTCAAACCAGAATTAATTATGGTTCATTAATTCTGGTTGAATCCACTTAAAAATATTTTTGTCCTATTTTATTATTAGAATTTAAAGTCATACCTTTATCGCTGCCACTGAGTCTACTTAATTTGCCATAAGAGATCTTAAGATTTAAAAACTATCTATCCTCTATCACCGGTTATGTCCCTTTCATTAATATGTATGTCTACATGTAGACAGTGGCGTGCTGGAACTTTTCAAGCGGCCCGGTGATTTTATAGAAAAGCGGCCTTTCATCCTTATTTTACCTTCTATTATAAGGATAATTCATGCATTACTTATAAAATCAAAAGAACAAAAATATAAATTATTTTTAAATCAAACACAAAACTTTGAATTTAATGATTTTTTTTAATGTGCTATATTTTTTTATTTTAAGAATACGCAATCTTACAAATAATACATGACATGTATGACAATATTGTATGCAGTAAGGCAGAAATCATAATTTCCTGAATAAATATGATATGAATTTGATGTAATTAAGTTAAAAGTAAAATAAAATTTTGAGAATTTTTTAAATATGTATGTATGTATTAAGTTGAATCTTAGTAAAACAATTATACAAGAGGGTTCAAATACAAGTACAGTGCAAATACTTTAATTTAACAATATTTAAAATGTTAATACAACGCAATAATCAAAACATTCTTTTGCAATTATTTTATAAAATAATTACTTAACTCTCGATCAATAATTTCCGCATTAAAGTAGGTTTTTGAACAAATTTGTCGAACTTCATCATTTTTAAGCTCATACAAAGCTTCCTTTTCTATAGACATTAGCATAAAATAATGTTTCCAAGTGACCTTTTTTTAACCGATTTCTTAACCGAAGTATTTCTTAACCGATTTTTTATGTATTTCAAAGTTGAAGTTGAAAAGCTTCTTTCGCAAGATACTTGTATCACTTAAAGAGTTAATAAATGCTTATATACTATTTAAATTTGGATAAGCACCCTGATATAAGTTGTACTTAAGCAAAACAGCGTAAAATCAAGCTACACAATCTTTACCTTTTTTAGTACCACACGGAGGTAAAGCTTTCACGATATCAGCAACATTCTCATTATATGTTACTTTATGTTCATTATCACTTAGATTAATAATATCATCCTTCAAAATTAACTAATCATTAACTAGATATTCTATAATTTCAGTATTTTGCAAAATTCTATTTTTTAATAAAATCCATTTAGCAGCAAAATCCACGAATTCTTCTCTAATTTCAGTCGCGGATATAGTCGCAAAATTTCTTAATTTTTCAGTGGGTAAATGAGTTAAATGCAGTTAAAGATATACCATTTTTCAGTGTATCAATATTTCTAGGATGTAGAGTGCTTATATCATCAGAAAACGATTTGTCTTGATCAAATCTTTTTTGATACTTCCAATAATTCGGTCAAAAATGTGCAAGATGTTTTTCGATTTTTTTATTCTGCAGAGTAGGTACATATATTATGTTTTAAGGAAATTGGAAAACCATAAATACACTTGTACGTATGAAAATAAATCTTATTCATCTACTTCAACTGTATTTTACAATTAAAAAAAAATTGAAATTTTTTGAAATCTTTAGGTAATTATTATTATTAGCAAAATTAACATTCGATTAGACATTAAAAATTATTTTTTTGTTACATCTAAAATTTTATGTGAAAAAAACCTTTTTGACCGGCCTCAAGAGGCCGCGGCCTCACGGTGATTGCACCGATTCATTTATATGGCCAGCACTCCACTGCGGCTGTAGATAGGTAGTACCACAGCTTAAAGCTAAATATCTTACTTTGGTATTTCACTAAAACAAAACAACAATCAAAGAAAAAATCTACATCGGTAAGTGTTTTTCTTAAATATTACGATTTTTTTAAGTCAATTTTTAAGATATATTTACACACATCACACTTACGCAGGTTTTTATTTAGACTTATGAGTGATAGGAAATTTCTCTCCGTTGTTCTTTCTAGATGTCTTTTTCTTGTCTGAGTAATATTTTTAAATATTCATCTCTGGTTTATCTAAGACACCCTTTCTTTATTTATCTACATGGATATTATTTTTTTTTTATAACCGTTAGCAAGTTTGTTGTATGTTGTATGTATGTCTACGTGTAGACAGTGGCGTGCTGGAACTTTTCAAGCGGCCCGGTGATTTTATAGAAAAGCGGGCTTTCATCCTTATTTTACCTTCTATTATGAGGATAATTCATGCGTTACTTATTAAATCAAAAGAACAAAAATATAAATTATTTTAAAATCAAACACAAAACTTTGAATTCAATGATTTTTTTTAATGTGGTATATTTTTTTATTTTATGAATACGCAATCTTACAAATAATACATGACATGTATGACAATGCAGTAAGGCAGAAATCATAATTTCCTGAATAAATATAATATGAATTTGATATAATTAAGTTAAAAGTAAAATAAAATTTTGAGAATTGTTCAATTATGTATGTCTTAAGTTGAATCTTAGTAAAACAATTATACAAGAGAGTTCAAATACAAGTACAGTGCAAATACTTTAATTTAACAATATTTAAAATGTTAATACAACGCAATAATCAAAACATTCTTTTGCAATTATTTTATAAAATAATTACTTAACTCTCGATCAATAATTTCCGCATTAAGTAGGCTTTTGAACAAATTTGTCGAATATCATCATTTTTAAGCTCATACAAAGCTTCTTTTTCTATAGCCATTAGCATAAAATAATGTTTCCAAGTGATCTTTTTTTAACCGATTTCTTAACCTAAGTATTTCTTAACCGACTTTTTATGTATTTCAAAGTTGAAGTTGAAAAGCTTCTTTAGCAAGATACTTGTATCACTTAAAGAGTTAATAAATGCTTATATGTTATTTAAATTTGGATAAGCACCCTGATATAAGTTATACTTATGCAAAACAGCGTAATATCAAGCTATACAATCTTTACATTTTTTAGCACCACACCGAGGTGAAGTTTTCACGATATGAACAACATTCTCATTATATGTTACTTTATGGTTATTATCACTTAGATTAATAATATCATCCTTCATATTTTCTGAACTAATCGTTAACTCGATATTCTATAATTTCAGTATTTTGCAAAATCCTATTTTTTAATAAAATCAATTTAGCAGCAAAATCCACGAGTTCTTCTCTAATTGTAGTCGCGGATAGAGTCGCAAAATTTCTTAATTTTTCAGTAGGTAAATGAGTTAAATGCAGTTAAAGGTATACCATTTTTTATGGTATCAAGATTTCTAGGATCTAGAGTGCTTATATCATCAGAAAACGATTTGTCTTGATCAAATCGTTTTTTGATACTTCCAATAATTCGGTCAAAAATGTGCAAGACGTTTTTCGATTTTTTTATTCTGCAGAGTAGGTACATATTATTATGTTTTAAGGAAATTGGAAAACCATAAATACACTTGTACGTATGAAAATAAATCTTATTCATCTACTTCAACTGTATTTTACAATTAAAAAAAAATTGAAATTTTTTGAAATGTTTAATTAATATTATTAGCAAAATTAACATTCGATTAGACATTAAAAAATATTTTTTTTTGTTACATCTAAAATTTTATGTGAAAAAAACCTATTTGACCGGTCTCAAGAGGCCGCGGCCTCTCGATGATTGCACCGATTCATTTATATGGCCAGCACGCGACTGCGGCTGTAGATAGGTAGTACCACAGCTTAAAGCTAAATATCTTACTTTGGTATTTCACTAAAACAAAACAGCAATCAAAGAAAAAAGCTACATCGGTAAGTGTTTTTCTTAAATATTACGATTTTTTTAAGTCAATTTTTAAGATATATTTACACACATTACACTTACGCATATTTTTTTTATCACCGTTAGCACGTTTGTTTTTTCCAAAAGGGTACTTTCGTTGGAGCTGTTTAGTTTAGTGGTTATTTAAATATCTGCTAGTGTGACTTGATTTTCTGTAGACTTGTCACTTATCTTTTATCCTCCTTTTTGATTAATACCTCCAAAAATGGTAGTAAGTAGCTGTTTTCATGTCCATGAGAAATTAAACGATTCTTCTTTAGACTAGATGTTAAACAAATCTTTTTTACCACTTGTAGTCGATGAAGCTTTATGGAAAACACATGATCTACATATTTACACCAAACTGCGCGTTTTGGTACCATTTGTATACAAAATTAGTTTCAAAGTTTTGATGAATGCCATCGAAGTCAAAGTATCTTAGAAAGATCATTGTCTAATTAAAATTAGGTGTTATCCTCATATTATTAACAGCTGTTACATTTAATTTTGTTTTAATTTTCAGTGAATCCTTTGCTAGTCTGGTTTTGTTATTAAAAATAATAATAGTTTAACCATAATTTGTTAAAGTTAATTTTTACACATGTCTTTTGAGAATTTTCTGACCATGATTTCCGGATTACGAAACTTCAAACCAGAATAAAAAATTTAATTTTCAATATAATTAATTCTGGTTGAATCCCCTTAAAAATATTTTTGTCCTATTTTAATATTAGAATTTAAAATCATACCTTTATCGCTGCCACTGAGTCTACTTAGTTTGCCATAAAAGATCTTAAGATTTAAACACTATCCCTCCTCTATCTCCGGTTTATTAATAAAAAAAAAACAAATTAACAGTACAAAAATAAATACAACAAAAAATACAAAAAAAAAATAAAAATTTACAAAAAAAAATGTACAACCAAAACAGAGTATTATTTAGATAATAATTGTAGATAATAAAATTAGTTTGTTATGTATTTAGAGTTAGAAATACAAAAAAAATTCCTCTGATTGAAAAATCTAATTTGTTTGTTTTTAAAATAACAAAATGTCTGGCTAATTGGCTCGGCCAAGGCCATCAAATTCACAAAAAAAAATCTCCGGTTAGGTCCCTTTCATTAATGTGTATGTCTACCTGTAGATAGGTAGTACCACAGCTTAAAGTTAAATATCTTACTTTGGTATTTCACTAAAACAACAATCAAAGAAAAACTACATCGGTAAGTGTTTTTCTTAAATATTACGATTTATTTAAGTCAATTTTTAAGATATATACACACATCATACTTATGAAGGTTTTTATTCGCACTTATGAGTGATAGGCAATTTCTCTCCCTTGTCCACTCTAGATGTCTTTTTCTTGTCTGAGTAATATTTTTTAAATATTCGTCTCTGGTTTATCTAAGACACCCTTTCTTTATATGGATATTATTTTTTTTATCACCGTTATCAAGTTTGTTTTTTCCAAAAGGGTACTTTTGTTGGAGCTGTTTAGTTTAGTGGTTATTTAAATATCTGCTAGTGTGACTTGATTTTCTGTAGACTTGTCACTTATCTTTTATCCTCCTGGTTGATTAATGCCTCAAAAAATGGTAGTAAACTGCTGTTTTTATGTCCCATGAGAAATTGAACGATTCTTCTTTAGAGTAGATGTTCATTAAATTTTTCTACCACTTTTAGTCGATGAAGCTTTATGAAAAACACATGATCTACATATCTACACCAAACCGTTTTTGTACCATTTGTATACAAAATTAGTTTCAAAATATTGATGAATGCCATCGATGTCAAGGTATCTTAGAAAGATGATTGTCTAATTGAAATTAGGTCTTATCCTCACATTATTAACAGCTAATACCTTTAATTTTGTTTTAGTTTTCAGTGAATCCTTTGCTAGCCTGGTTTTATTATTAAAAATAATACCTAATAGTTTAACCATAAATTGTTAAAGTTAATTTTTACACATATTTTTTCAGAATTTTCTGAAAATGATTTCCGGATTAGGAAACTTCAACCCAGAATAAAAAATTTAATTTTCAATATAATTAGTTCTGGTTGAATCCCCTTAAAAATATTTTTGTCCTATTTTATTATTAGAATTTAAAGGCATGCCTTTATCGCTGCCACTGAGTCTACTTAATTTGCCATAAAAGATCTTAAGATTATAACACTATCCCTCCTCTATCTCCGGTTAGGTCCCTTTCCTTTCATTAACATTAATGTGTAATATGTCTACCGTCTACCTGTAGATAGGTAGTACCACAGCTTAAAGTTAAATATCTTACTTTGGTATTTCACTAAAACAACAATCAAAGAAAAAAACTACATAGGTAAGTGTTTTTCTTAAATATTACGATTTTTTAAGTCAATTTTTAAGATAACATACAGGGTGTTTCATTAATAATTGTCCATGTAGTAAGTGGAGAAACCTTAGCACAAAATACGAAGATTTAACCTAAAACACTTAAATAAAATGTTGTTCCTTACTGAGTTACAGGGTGTTTTATTTAAAAATTTAAAAACTATTTTTGCTCAGCATTTTAAAACTATTCGATGTATCCTTTTCATATTTGGCAGAAAGTGCGATTACTAGACACCCTACTAAATTATGATAAACAAACGTTTCTAGCTACTACCAGAGGCGTACGACAGGGATGATGAATGGTTGACCTTTCTCAAATTCTACGCCACTGGAGGAATTACTATTTGAGTACCATTTTTAGATTCTACAATACTTTCTACGTAAATAATATACTCTTCATTGGTAACGATAAAGTCATTAGTTTTCGAGATATTTGAAGTTAAATATGAAACAACACAGTTATTTTGATTAATTTATATGATTCATATGATTAAAATTTAAAAATTATTTTTAATACCCAGTACTTTAAAGCTATTTGGCGTATCCTTATCATACTTGGCAGACAGTGTAGGTACTGTACATCCTACTAAATTAAGATAAATAAACGTTTCTAGCTACTACCAGAGGCGTACGACAGGGGATAGTGATTGGTTGACCCTTCCCAAATTCTACTCCACTGACCAAATTACTATTTTAGTGTAATTTTTTGATTTTGCAATACTTTTTATGTAAATAATATACTCTTTATTCGTAACGACAAAATGATTCGTTTTCGAGATATTTTAAATTAAAAATGAAGCGACACAATACACTAATCAAAATAACCGTGTCGTTTCATTTTTAACTTCAAATATCTCGAAAACTAATGACTTTATCGTTACCAATGAAGAGTATATTATTTTCTTAGAAAGTATTGGAGAATCCAAAAATTGAACTAAAATAGCAATTTCGCCAGTGGCGTAGAATTTGGAAAGGGTTAACCATTCACTTTCCCCCGTCCTACGCCTCTGGTAATAGCCATAAACGTTTGTTTAACATAATTTCGTAGTTTGTATAGTACCTAAACTTCCTGCCAAGTATGAAAAGGATACGTCGAATAGTTTTAAAATGCTGAGCAAAAATAATTTTTAAATTTTTAGATAAAACACCCTGTAACTCGGTAAGGAACCACATTTGATTTAAGTGTTTTTGGTTAAATCTTCGTATTTTTTGCTAAGGTTTCTCCAGTTACGATATGAACAATTATTAATGAAACACCCTGTATACACACATCACACTTACGCAGGTTTTTATTCAGACTTATGAGTGATAGGTAATTTCTCTCCATGGTCCTCTCTAGATGTCTTTTTCTTGTCTGAGCAATATTTTTAAATTTTCATCTCTGGTTTATCTAAGACACCCTTTCTTTATTTATCAGTTCTAAATGTGCAAATCGCTATCTCTTCTATAGCGATTCAGCTCAATTCGCACTCTGGCCTCCCCCAGCATCAACCTCCAAGCATCCTTATCCTTGGCAGCTCTCCTCCAGTTGTCCGCCCTCAGTGTCTCTTTAGCATCTGTTCTAACATCATCTATCCACCTCTTTATTTGTCTTCCTACTGACGGACGTCCCACCATAGTTCCACGAAACGTTGTACTAAGTGTGCTCTGTTATTATCTTTCCTTATATGTCCCATTTTATTCTCTTCTTGCAGTACCGTCTTCTATCGGAGGTTGGCTACCATCAAAGCAATCTTAACTTTGTTGGCTGCAACTCTAAACAACTGTATTGAACTGCACCCATACCGCTTCCTTAAATTTCGCAACCAGGAAATCCTTCTACGTCCCACATTCCTCTTTCCCGAGATTTTTCCTTTGATTATGAGTCTTAGCAGAGAGTACTTTTCTCCTCCCATTATATGGCCTAGATATTCCAGTTTTTTCGTTTTATGGTTTTTATCACTTCGCATTCCTTCCGGGAAAAGATAAAGAGATTTTAAATACAATTAAAGTCAGAAAACTGCAATATCTGGGACATGTTATGAGGGGCGAGCGTTATAACTTGTTACAATTGATAATGCAAGGAAGAATACAGGGTAGAAGGAGTCGCGGAAGAAGACGCATCTCCTGGTTAAACAATTTGAGGGCTTGGTTTAATTGCACTTCTGCTGATCTCTTTAGAGCAGCGGTATCGAAAGTGCGAATTGCCGTGATGGTTGCCAACCTTCTTAGAGGAGATGGCACATGAAGAAGAAGAATTCCTTCCCCATCTTCAGCAAAACATCTTGATTTGTTACTCTTTCTGTCCATGGTATTTTCCACATTCTCCTATAGCACCACATCTCGAATGCCTCCACGTTTTTGATGTTTATCTTTTTCAGTGTCCAAGCTTCCATGCCGTACAGCAGAACAGAGAAAACATATCACCTTAACATTCTCGTTCTTAAGTTTATATTTATGTCCCGGCTGCATAGGAACTTTTTCATTTTGACAAACGATTGTCTCGCTATCTCTATTCGCCTCTTGATTTCTCTTGTCTGGTCATTAGTGTCAGTGAGCCAAACCCCTAAATATTTGTAGGACGTAACTCTTTCAACTGGCTGATTATTTATGGTTAAATTCACATTGGTGTATAGCTTCTTTGTTATAATCATGAATTTAGTCTTTTTGATGTTCAGTTATAGACCATACTTATTGGTATGAGTGTTTATGTTTTTCATCAAATACTGTAAATTTGCTAGGTTATCTGTTACTATTAGGGTGTCATCAGCGTATCGTATATTGTTAATTAACTCTCTGTTAATGTTCACACCAATGTTTTGCTCTAGGAGCGCTTCCTGACATATTGTTTCGCTATATATATTGAATAGTAGTGGAGAAAGCACACAACCCTGAGGCACACCTCGACGAATCCCAATTTTTTCGTTTAACTCATTATCAACCTTGATTTTTGCTGTTTGTCCCCAGTACAAACTGGATATGATGTTAATATCGCGACTGTCGATGTTTTTGCTTCTTAGGATTTCATACAGCTTTTGGTGTCTGACATCTTTGCATTAACACACTCAGACCAAACAAAGCTTCCCGTGTTCCCAGTCCACTTCTGAATCCAAACTGTGTGGCGCTTATGTCTTCTTCTAATTTATTAAATATTTCTTTGTGAATTATTTTTAAAAATACTTTTAGTGTGTGACTCATCAATGCTAGAGTTCTGTAGTCTACAACATAATACGTCCCATATTATGTTTCTATTGGTTGTATCGTGGTTTTATATATATTTTATTTTGAATTTCCTTGTAGATGTCTTTGGATGCAAATTAATGCGAAAAAGGAAAGTATGCTTTGCTGGCAAGTATTACCCTTTTCCGTATTTCTGGTATGTAAGCTGTTTTATATTTTCAATTTTGAAATTTGTTACGTTTCGTTGTTTCCTTGTTTGCATTAGAGCTCTAGTTTTATATCTACTCTGACGGATAGCCCTATTTCCTATTTCTGTTGCATTTTCTTTAAGTTCGACATAAAGTTCTGTGATGTCTCTTCGTTTCGAAATCTACGGTTTGCCCCATAGAGTTTACACTGTCTGTGTATATCACAATTTACATAGACGTATTAAACAATATCCAATAATATTCCATCAACTCAATTTTCCTCATTTAATAACAGTTCTTATTCCTTTCTATCCCTCTCACAATTTACAGAAATCAACAGTTTTCTCTTGTTTTATTTATTAATCTCCTAATTAATATGCAACCAACCAGGAGCGGATACAGAGGGGGGTCAACGGGTCCATGCCCCCCCTATTTTATTTAGTCTATAAGCATTTTTTTATTATTTATTATTTTTTTCTGTCAACTCTTATTTTCAAACGATCAGTAAGTGAGTACGTCTGGACCCCCCTATTATGAATTTCTAGATCCGTGCCTGCAACCAACCATATTTCAATTTAAAATTTTTATATTGAACATATTATTACCCCATTAAAATACCATTATTTTTTCATTCATACTTCTTTCATCTCTTATTTCAGTATTTTGACTCAATATCATTCTTTTATTCACTACATTAAGTTCACAACCTAGAATCCTTGATTTTTTCGGATATGACTATACATTTGAATTTCCTACATTTTTCACTCTATTCACTCTTCACTCATTTTTCATTCTCACTCTCTTTTTCATTACTATTAAAATTAAAAATAAATTCTCAGCTATCAATAATTAATTAATTTTACTCCAATATCTTAACATTTATCAATACAAATCTAAACTTTCAATATTTCATTATGCAGCAAATTTTTACATTCAGGGCTCTACAATCAAAGGAAAAAAACTTTTTTGGTTAAGATACTTACATCTCTTTCAACTATACTTTTCTCATTTAATATCAGTTCTTATTCCATTCTACACTTCGCACAATTTACAGATATTAATAGTATTTTCTTATTCTACTAATAATTAGTCTCCTGAAACATATGCAACCAACCATGTATTCAATACCAATATTTTTTACTCTACATACTATTACTCCATTAAAATACCATTTGTTTTTAAATACTTTTAGACAATTTCAACAATATTCATTCATCACAATATCACAACTTTACTTAATTAAATTTAATTTTTCCACTCAGTTAATTATGAAAAACAGTTTATGACGTCACATAATGTTTGAGCAGACTTTTGCTTTTAAATTCAGTGTGTACTAATGAATGTATTACAACTCATTAACCTTTATTTACAAATTAGAACTCAGAAAACTTTTTTAATACCTGCATATTTTAATATACCAATTTAAAATTAAATTCTAATTCTTTTTGTTAAAAATTTTTCGGATGACAGATGAAAAATCCACCTAACTTCCTTTGTCATCCTGTCATACATTTCTGGCACCAAACTGTCTAATATTCAGTTGGTCGTTACCCCTCACTATAACACAAGTACCGTGGGCAATTTTCGAGCAAGGATGAAATACATTCACATGTGATCTTTAAAATCTTAACACATCGACTTTATGTCGACTACTTATTAATATACATAGAATATAACAATATTGTAATTTAGATGTTTTTACACCTATTGAAGTGGCTAGTTACAATTACTTGTACACTGGACGTAAGTAACCACACTTTCTTATTTTTTCAACTGTCAAAATTTCACCCTTTTGCATTTTAAACTTAGTGGTTCACTTATTTCCAGGTTTACACTGGTGATGGTCAGTTTGACCGAAAACGTTTTGTACTTCCACTCCCTTGTGGATAAATTTTAATAATTTTAATAAATTCATATGCCTACATACAACAGAAGTGTTTACTTCATTCCACGTTGTTATATTGAAGGTATACAGCTAGGTATACTGTAAACTACAGGGTTTTTATCTTTTTAAAGTTTTATTAAACAATATGTTTTTTGGGTTTACAAACATTTTTCTTATAACATATTCCATACATTACAATTAGACATAGTCGAAGACATCCCATCTTTCTGTTTTAACCCCTTAGTAAGAGGGGTATATCTTCTTCTACTTTTGTGTAGACATCATTTTTATAAGTTTTTTCAACATGTCTCCAGTAAGTTGTCGTTCCATTGTTTTCGTTTTTTTTTTCAGTTTTTCCACTGATCGTCTTTCTATTGAGACCATCTCCCGCCGTCCTTACTACTCTATTTTTTGTCATTCGACTTATGTCGTTGTTCCATTCTACTGTTCTGATTCTTATGCAGTTCTCCACCTTTCATATCCGGTTTATATCAGATTTCTACTTCTAGCTCTGTCTATAGTATGTTACCGCACAACACAATATATCATGCATTTTTACAGGTTCATCCACTGCATAAGTTGGGGCTTATTTATATGCAGGCCGTTTGCCAAAGTCGACTGCGCGGTTTACCTGTTTTACTTGATCTCACCCTAATGCCGCCTTGGAAGTTTCACCCTAATACCAAGGAAAATAGAGGGAAAACAGGTTAGTCGCGATGTTTGCGTTGGCGAACCGCCCTATATGAACAAGGCTTTCATCATCAGCCTCTCTCAATCCACTGCTGGATATAAATAGGCCTCCCCTGTTTGTCTCCAAAGTGTTCTATCTTGTGCTTTCTGCATTCAGTTTTTTGTTGTCTTTCGTAAGTCGTCTTGCCATCGTGTTGGTGGTCTTCCTCTGCTACGTTTATTGGCTCTTAGTCTTCATTCAACTAGTTTGCGAGTCCATCTTCCGTCCTTCATTTTGGCATTCTGGCCATTTCCATTTTAAGTTACAGCTTCTTTCAATGACGTCTATGACTTTGGTCTTAGCTCATACATTTCCGTTTCTAATCCTGTCTCGCAGAGTGGCCACTATCATTGATCGCTTCATTCTTCTCTGCGCTACTCTTAGTTTTTGTGCGTTTTTCTTTGTGAACTATAATATTTCTGCACCATAGGTCATCACCGGTAGCACGCATTGGTCGAAAACTTTTTTCTTTATGTTAGTTGCAATATCACTTTTAAAAATTTTCCTAAGAGCTCCGTATGCTGCCCATCCTTGTATTATTCTTCTGGATACTTCGGTTGTTTGATTGTCCTTACATATCTTAATTTCGTGACCCAGATATATATATTTGTCTACCAGTTCTATTTGTTAATTTTGTATTTCAAGATGTTTACTTGGTACTAAGTTCGTCATATAATTTGTTTGAGTTATATTCATTTTTAAGCCTATTTTATGACATGCTGTACTAAGTTCCTCCAACATTTTCTTTATTTGTCCCAAATCGTTTGCAATCAGGACTATATCGCTTGCGTAGCTTAGGTGGTGTAGCATCTGTCCGTCCACATTTATTCCTTTATCACCCCATTCGAGGGTTTTGATCGCCTTTTCTAGAGCCGATATGAAAAGTGTAGGTGACAACGTATCCCATTAACGGATATCTCTTTGAATTTTTATTTGGTTGCTGTTAGCGTGTAGTTGTATCGAACTTTATTATTTCATTAGCCTCGAATATCGGCTATAAATGCGACTCTCGTTTAGGGCTTCTATAACACTGTCGAGTTCTACTGAGTCGAATGCTTTGTGGAAATCTACGAATGCTAAAACTAAGGGCTTGTTGCTCATCGAAAAATCCATAGAATATATTCTATGGATTTTTCGATAAGTTGTTTTATTGTTTTCAGGTGATCGTTGGTTAGAAAGTTTGCTCTGAATCCAGCATATTCTCTACTTTGATATAGGTCTAATTTCTTGTCTAATCTTGTGGTGATTACTCTCGTGAAAAGTTTATAAAAATAACTTAACAAGGCTTTAGAGGAGGCTTATTTTATTTTACAGTTTGTAGCAATTCAATTTTTACAGATTTATCTGAAAATACTTATTTACGTTACAAGACCGAAAAGTGGTATTTTTCAGGTCCAGCCAAGCAGATTTAAGGGCGAAACCTGGAAGCTTAGGGAGACCTGAAAAACACTAATTTTCGGTCGCGTGACATACATTTTTTTAAAACCGACATTTTGAAGTAAATTTTCTTCATTTTATTTTACTTTTTATAATAAAATGATTAACAAATACGAAAACTAGATACTCAATATAACTGCAATACTGATTAAAAACTAGAATAAATACATAGGTACATTAATTTTAAATATTAATGTTAAATATACAATTGTGACTGTTAAATATCAAAGAGAAGGTGTGTGTGAAATGCTAGAAATGTGTCTGTTAGGGACCCGAAAAAACTTGTCAATTCCTAACGTCATTTTCCGATCTTGACAGACATAACTGTATTTTCTGCCCAAAAAATTATCCAGAAAGTCGGTCTTAAAAAGATTAATGTTTCTGTCTATCAGCCACTAAACGATACAGTGGTACCTCGATATACGAGGGTAATTCGTTCCGTAACCTTGATCGTATGTCAAATTGCTCGTATGTCAAAGCAATTTTTCCCATTTAAATTAACTGAAATGTCATTAATCCGTTCCAGTCCCAAATAAAAACCACCTTAGTTGTTTTTGTTAATTGTTTTTAAATAAGGAAAATGTTTTTACAAGAAGAAACATTCATTTATAAGTAACAAAAAATACATACATATTCTGTAAAAACATAATAAAAAGTGAGGTGCTTACGGTAGCGCTTAATTTTTGTCAGTGGTCTTCGCTTTTTTCGTCACACTTTGCTCATTTTCATCTGCAGCTCGTTTAAAAAACTGTCCAAAGAGGTTTGTTTCTTCCTCTCTTTCATAAATCGCTCGTGCCTTCTCACATATGATGCTTTGTAAGGTTCCTCCTTGAAGCTGCTTCTCTGTCACCCATACCATCAGAGTAGTTTCTCCATCTTCTCATGGAGAGAAGTCCGGGGCTTGGAAATTATTGTAACGCCCTTAGCTGGCATTATACCATTTATCACCTCCTTCAAGTTAGAAGTAGGCAGTCAAAAAGATGCTTGACAAAAAGATGCGTTGTTACGTTGTTATGTTTTTTTTACTTTACTATACGGCATGGAAGCGTGGACAATAAAACAGTCTGAAATCAAAAAATTAAACTCTTTTGAAATGTGGTGCTACAGGAGAATCCACAGGATATCGTGGACTGAAAAAGTAACTAATATAGAGGTGTTACAAAGAATGAAGAAAGAATTTGAAGTCATAAAAACTGTTAAAATTAGACAGATTCAATATCTGGGTCATAAAATGAGGGGCGAGAAGTACGTATTACTTAGGTTAATTATGCAAGGGAAGATACAAGGGAAGAGAAACCCAGGATGACGCAAAATAACCTGGCTAAGAAATTTGAGAGAGTGGTTCGGTTGCAGCTCATTAGAATTATTCAGAAGTGCGGCCAATAAAATTAAAATAGCGATGATGATTTTCAACCTCCCATAGGGGAAGGAACCTGAAGAAGAAGTCAAAAAGAGGCATGAATTTTAATAAAAAGCGGTTTCTCGTATCTCAAATTTTGCTCTCATCTCAAAGCAAAACATCGCTCGACGGCGGCTCGTATCTCAAAACACTCGTATATGTATTAGGGCGCTCGTATATCGAGGTACCACTTTATTCTATTTCCTCCAAAAATCATTTGGCAGGCGTTCAATTTGACACAAAGGATAACTAGCGTCATCCATTACTTCACACACTTGCACTCTTCTGCGTAGAGTAGATTTTGAAGTTAAGGGTAAATATAGGTTAATTCCAATTCTTATCGTGGTACACTGGTTTAATTTTTAGTTAATTGGTAAATAATATAATTTTATTTTGTTTACTAATTTTTTTGAGAATATTATTATATTTACGCTAAACACATGGTGATTGCACAAAAATTATTTTGTAAATGCTAATCTTTTCATGAATCTATAAACGACTATCAAATGTCAAGATATACCAGAATATTTAAGCATTAAAAACTGTGTTAATAAACTGCATGTTAATAATTTTTTGTTTTTAACTTACAAATAATATTGGCTATCAGCACGTACCTATACTTGGTTGTGTGTAATTTCCAACCAGTTCCAGTCGACATAAAAATTTAACCAACATAGCAAGAAAATAATTACCTACTGCATTTACTAGACACTGGAACTGGGATCAGTGAACCGAGTAGACCTACATTTTAAAGGGTAAAAGTTTCTCGGATATATATATATATATCCGATATATAAATAATATAATTTTATTTTGTTTACTAATTTTTTTGAGAATATTATTATATTTACGCTAAACACATGGTGATTGCACAAAAATTATTTTGTAAATGCTAATCTTTTCATGAATCTATAAACGACTATCAAATGTCAAGATATACCAGAATATTTAAGCATTAAAAACTGTGTTAATAAACTGCATGTTAATAATTTTTTGTTTTTAACTTACAAATAATATTGGCTATCAGCACGTACCTATACTTGGTTGTGTGTAATTTCCAACCAGTTCCAGTCGACATAAAAATTTAACCAACATAGCAAGAAAATAATTACCTACTGCATTTACTAGACACTGGAACTGGGATCAGTGAACCGAGTAGACCTACATTTTAAAGGGTAAAAGTTTCTCGGATATATAAATTATTATGCACCTTCAGTTTCCAAGATGGACAAGGTATTTTAACAGGTATCCTATACTACAATTAATATATATATATATATATATATATATATATATATATATATATATATATATATATATATATATATATATATATATATATATATATATATATATATATTTATCGGTTTAACGTCCTCCGACGTCTTCCGATGCCCAATCTCCATGCATCTCTATCTTCCCAAAGGTCTTCGTCTAAACCTCTCTCTCGGATCTCTCTGTCTATTCCTTCTCTCCAGCTCTTTCTGGGTCGGCCTCTTTTTCTCTTTCCATGTGGTGACCAATCTAGAATCTGTTTTGGTAGGCGGTGTTCTGGCATTCTCTGCACATGTCCATACCACTTTAGTTGTTGTACTCTTATATCTTCAACAATCGTATGCGTGACTCCCATAATCTCTCGTATACGTTCGTTATTAATTCTTTCGAGTTTTGATTTTCCTGCGGCACGTCTCCAGTAGTCCATCTCCGTGGCTTGTAGTGTTCTTTCAGTAGTTGTCTTTAACTGCCACACGTCATTTCCATACATTACTATGCTCTTTATAATAGTGTTGTATATTCGATGTTTATTTTTTTGGATATATATTGATCCCAAATAATAATATTTAGTTGAGATATGGCCCTTCTACCTTGAGTGTTTCGTTTTTTTATAGCCTGATCTGATTTGCCCTCGTCCGTGATTTCTACTCCTAAATAAGAATATTTATTGTTGTATTTAATGTGTTGTCCGTCGTTTAAAACTAGATTCTGTTCATTGCCACCGATGTTCATGTACATTGTTTTCTCTATGTTAACTTCTAATCCCCATTTTTTGTACTCTTCGATTAATTTCCGAGTCATGTATTCCAGATCATCATATTCGTTGGCAATCACAATTTGATCATCAGCAAAACATAGAGTGTACACGTTGTTATTAATTAATTGTATACCCATGCCGCTGCACTTCCGCTTCCAAAGTTTTAATGCTTGTTCCAGATATATTTTGAAAAGTGTCGGCGATAGGCAGCATCCCTGCTTCAGTCCTTTGTCTACTACAAAACCTTTGGAAACATTCGTTCCTATTTTAACTTTGGCGTTGGCGTTATCATATAGTTTTTCCACTGCTGTTATGAGATTTGAGTTGATGTTCGTTTGTCTTAGAGTTTTCCATAACTTGTTTTGGGGGATGCTATCGTAGGCCTTTTTAGATTAACAAACAAAAAGTGGACTTCTTGATCTACAGCAACCTTTTTTTCTATAAGTTGAGTGATACAAAAAAGGTGGTCTATGGTCGATCTACCAGCTCTAAAACCCGCCTGTTCTTCTGCCTCCATATCAGTGTATTCTCTGTCTATTCTATTTTTTAATCATTTTCCCATAGATTTTACTAATGGTACTAGTAACTGCTATTCCACGATAATTGTCGCAGTTTTGTTTGTTTCCTTTTTTATGTAAAGTTGAAATGGTAGAGGTTTTAAATTCAGCTGGAACCTCTACTTTGTTTATGCAGTTTTGAAAGAGTATTGTCAGGTGTTCATATAGTTTTTCAGTTCCATATTTTATTCGTTCAGAGGGTATATTGCCAGGTCCTGGTGCGTTTTTGTTTTTGAGTGAAGTACAGATATCCTTTACTTCCTTTTTCGTGATTCTTATAGGAGATGCTTCGACGCGTATGTTTTGGTTATTTTCTTTTATTTTGAATTCCCTTCGATCTTCTTGTAAAAGTTTACTGAAGTACATGCCCCATGTTTCTAACGAAATTGGTGAGATTAAATATTTTTTCTTGTCGTTGGTCCTAAGAGATTTAATAAGTTTCCAGCTTTCTGTACTTCTGGTTCCTCCTATATACGTATTTATTTTTTGACAGTTTTGATCCCAGGATTCATTTTTTTTTCTGTCTTATCATTTGTCTTACCTTTGCTTGATGGTTTTTGTAATTAGACCAATTGGTATCGGTTTTTGCACTTAAATAGTGTTCATACTTTTGTTTCTTTTGTTTTATCGCTGTGTCTATTTCTTCATCCCACCAGTATGGAGTATTTTTGTTTTTCTTTTCGTAATATCCAACGGCTTCTTTTGCTGCAGAGTGAATACTTTCTTTAATGTAATTGTAGCGGTCTTCGATATTATTGAAATTTATGTTTTCAAGCTTCTCGTTCAGTCTGTTTTGATACAATATCTTTACACTATCTTGTTCGAGGCTTATAAGATTATATCTTACATCTTCTGCCATCTCTGAGCGAACTACTGGTTGTTCCTTCTGGCATCTTCTTAAAAACATTATTTTTGCTTTTAAGAAATGGTGATCGCTTCCACAAACTGCACCTCTATAAGCTCTTACGTCGTAGATTTTAAGATTTGATCTTTGGCGTACAATCAAGTAATCTATTATAGATTTTAGATTCCTTGTTCTCTGTCCCCAGGTGTATTTATGTACTTCTCGATGTTGATAGAATCCGGTTCTGTTCTGGTTCTGGAATCTGGTTCTGTTCGCATATTGTGATGAGTCTGGTCCCATTGTCATTTGTTATGTTTTCTCCGTAAGGACCAACTATTTTACAGTGTTGTTTGTTTCCGACCCTGCCATTAAAATCTCCAAGCAAGATTAATTCCCTCGTATATCCTATCGATGTTATTTCTCGGTTTAGTTTCTCGTAGAATTCTTTTTTCTTGTTAACCAGTGCATCGTCGTTAACTGCATATACACCTATTATTGTTAGTTTATGACCATGTATATTCAGGTTTATTTTAATTAATCTTTCATCTATGGCTTCCCAAGTGGTGATATATCTTCTTAAGCTTTTACGAATAATTATTGAGACTCCTTGTTGTGCTCTTTTTTCTTTTGATATGCCGCTATAGAAATGGTCGTAATGCCCTAAGTTTTCTGACCCTGTACCTTTTTTCTTGGTTTCTGTTAACACCACTATGTCCATATTGAGCTTCTTTGTTTCATGCATTACTTCATTGATTTTTGTAGAGAGACCCTGTACGTTCCATGTTCCTATATTCTTGATCCATTTTCGTAGCTTAAGTCGTCGTGTTTTATTCCATCCGTTCCGAGGCTGTAGATTTGGCTTTTTAACATTTCTACATTTTTCTGAGTATTGAGGAGTTAGCCCAATGCCTCAACCCCCAACCTGGAGGACCGGGTGATTTTTTGTCAAGGTTTTCTTCCTCTAGCCTTTGATGGTTCAGCATCTAACTACAAGGCAGCAGCTTCGCCTGTACCCTAGGCAGGGGCCCCTACAAGGTGCTATCATCCGGGCCAGATGAACCCTGGTTTTTAACGAGGTTGTTACTCCTCCTCCTAATTAAAATTATTACAATTTTAAAGTTAGAAAGGTCAGTTGGTAAGGTCAAGAAACTTTACCATGATCAAATATTCGTTTTATGTAATGTAATTTTTCGTGTGAAAATCCTTTGTGCTTGTAATAGATGTTCTTAACTTTTCCGACCATAAAACAATAACTGGGTTGAGCATTTTTCAAGAATTAGACAAGGTTTTTTCCAATTTTTTCCATCTCTTCATAGTGGTATTTTGAACCTTTTGACCATAGCTCTGAAGATGGCTTTATAAGCCGAAAGCGCTCAGCTAGGAAGTATTTAATTTACACACTTCAAAAGTACATTTCTCCCTATTTACCTGTATTTATAAGTGTGTACAAAACTATTTCAGTCTTTACACCTCTTTTTTGTGCTTCAGGATCAATTTCCTTAAACGTTTCCATTAGTCGTGTCTTACTTCTACTAACAATTGTTGAATCATAGACCGGAATAATATTTAGGTGTCTCTAGGTTGTTCGTAATTTTCATACTGCTACTCTATTATTTAGAGGGATGAAATCTGTGACTGACTGCGCAATTTTGTCCAATACTAATATAGCCGTTCCATATTGATGTTCTGGGTCGGTTTCTTCTAAGTAAGAGATATACCTATCCATCTTTTGGTTTTTGGTTTTTCTGAACCAGGCCATCTTACTTAACTCATCCCCAAAATGTTAATTTTCATTTTTCTCATCACGGCTTCAGTGTTTGCCAGTTTTCTACGCTGCGTATATTCCATGTGGCAATGCATGCTATATTGTCATATATTTGGATTTTCTGTCCACTTCCTTGGACTCAGGGCCATTTTCTTGTTTTCGTCTACCATTTAGGTTTATGATAAATATAATGGGATGGTTTTTCTGTTGTCTTCCCCATTGCAGTACTACAATCATTCAAACTACTCCAGTCGTTATTTTTGTAGTCCAGATTCAATCCGCTGCGCTCCGACAAAGAAAAAAAATGATTATTTAATTATATTCGCATGACTCATTTAATGGTGGCATTCGCATCGATGACTCATTTATTAATAAATTAAGTTCAAAACAACAGTACATCAGCTATGGTCGGAAAAGTAACTTGAAGACATCGCTCAAAGTTATTCTAAACCAGGGGTCACCAATTAGTTTCCCTGAGGGTCCGTTTGGAAAACCTATGACACTTCCGGGGTCGGATTTAATGCTACCTGTGTCTGGTTGTTCTGATTCGGTTTCTTTGCGGATACTTGTTAAAAAAACATCCCCTATCAACAAAAAATTAGAAGGGTGCCAGGAGAAATTTTTGGGGACAACTTGTTTAACAATTTTTTTAAAGAAATCAAAATATCACCTCTTTTGCCCTCGAAAATATTAGACCTGGATCCCGCATACCAAAAAAAGTTGATTAATAGCAAGCTGAAAATTTGTAAAAATAGCTTAGCGGTTTCTAGTCGGACAAACTTTGATGTACGGGAACACTGAAAAAGGGGAAGCTTAATTGTGGAACAGTTTAAAAATTTGGAACGTCAGATTACGAAAACTTCCCATGTTTTTGTCGGACAGAACATCCAATTGATTTGTTACCCTTTCATTAAACTCTCATGCAAAAATCAGACTGCTATTACTATGGTGTATTCCACGAAAATACGACTGTTTTGGATTATCGCGACAACGAATATTTTATTGTGCAACATAAGAAGTACGAAAGTATTTTCCTCTAATAATTACTCCAATAAACAACAATATAATTTGCAATTTACTTTCGTTCTTCAATCCAAGAGGGTCGTATATTCGTGGAATGGGGTATATTACAAACCAGCATGATTCCTGTCATTTGATATGTTCTTCGTGTTCCACTAATTAAAATGCACAGTTGGTGATAAACATCAGTCTGATTTTTGCATGAGAGTTTAATGAAATGGTAACAAATAAATTGAAAGTTCTGTCCGACAAAACACATGGAACGTTTTCATAGTCTGATGTTCCAAATTTTTAACCTGTTCCACAATTAAAACTTCCCCTGTTCCAGTGTTCCCATACATCAAAATTTGTCCGACTAGACACAGTTAAGCTCTTAACAAATTTTCAGCTTGCTATTAATCAACTTTTTTTTTGATACGCGGGATTCAGGTCTATATGTTATTAGCATTTTTGGGTCATCTTAAACAAAAAAGATTTTCTGCCATTTTCTCAAAATTTAGATAGATAGATTTCGAGTTTTAATCGATTTAAAATCTGAAAAATACGAAAATAAGCATTTTCGAAGCTTGAAAACTCATTTAAACTCATTTAAATTATTATTTTTGGCGGTTTTTAAGTGCCTAAATTGAAGTTTCAAGATTCTGATGAGTAATAGGGGCTTACTTCAATTATTTAGACCGTTGTTTTTAATTGTTTATCATGCGCGTCCAGTCGACCCTTAAGCCGGAAATGACTTTTTTTATTATGTAGGGTAAACTACCCAATGATTGGCACTCTAGGGAGATCGTATTAATAAAATTACCTCTAAAATAATCAAGTGCTTTCCATATGATCGATATGTATTTTTTATGAATATTTATCACTTTCGAGCCACTTATTTGAATATTTTGTACCTACAACCTGTCTGAAGTTTGGAGCGAGTTTAGCGCAACTGATTCTCATTAGAGACTTGAGAGAGAGAGACAGAGAGACAGAAAATTTATTGTTTTTAAAAATGAGTTTACATTTATAAAACAACCTGGTATAGTACAAACACAGTACAAGATACATTAAAATACTAACTATAAAATAACATTTACTATATTATTTTCTCTTGGATTTACTTGACTAAAAAAGAGTCTGGTCTATCTTCTCCAGTTGACAGACCTCTATTGTGATGCTCACGATCTAAAAATCTTCTTCCTAACCTAAAGTTAAATGGTTTAATGCCAATTTTTTTCGGCCAAAAAGCATAATTGTAAATTTCTTCCCTTAAGTCAGGTAGTACACCTATCATGAAACATTGATTATCCCTTCTTTTCTGGTCAGTTGGTAACAATTTTACTTGTATATCCTCGCAGTTTGTCTTAGTTATTATGAAACTCTTGATGTGGTCCGCATTTACACTATCCGGAACTTTTGAGATGAATAGCCACAATTTTTTGTCTGGTTTTTCGGATTTTCCATGGAAATCCTTATCACCAATTCCAGTTTCCATTATTTTCTTGCGTCTTTTTGTCACAATCTGATATCCTTCATTGTTCGTTTTATTCTCTGAACTCCCCATTGTGATATGATTAAGATTCATTTTTGTGCTTTCCTCATTTTCGACAGTTAAATTTGTAATGTAGTCACATGTCTGTTTGGTTTGAATATCCATTAATTGTGCATTTAATTCGCTTGTAGTAATTTTTGAATTGCCCTGTATATTAGAATTCCTTTCAACATGTTTGGTGTTTTTATCATTAAAATTTTTATTTGAGTCAGTTTCATTGTTTGTTTTGTATTTAGAATTCGTTGACTGGACACTGGCCGTCTTATCTTCATTACCTTGAGTTTTTATTAAACCCTCATTAGCAGTTGTGTTGGGTTTTTGTGAGATTTTGGTTCTGGTTATTTCTGACTTCAATAAATTTAATTTTTCTAGCAAATGTTCATTATTTGATTTTAATAGATTATTGTTATCTAATAATAAATTGTACTTATCATCTTTTTCAGCTAACAGCCTTTTTAACCACTGATTTTCTATCGCTATGGCACTAAATGATTCGATGGGTTGTCCATCACTATTTTGGCAACAGATTACACGCGAATCCCCTATCTTGAAGAATTTCGCTTTGTTTTTCACAGCACATGAGATATGATAACTATTTCCACGTACTATATAAACGAGTGTTTTATTAGGATTTGTTTGACAACATTTAAATGTATTCTCTTCAAAATCTACCTCTTTTACTATAGGGAGAGGTGAAAGAGGTTGAGATATTCATCTGTTAGCTGAGCTTTGTACCGATTTTTAATAAAGTTCTTCTTGATAAAACGGCTTCGCACACATAATTTGAGCTAAACATAGTGGGTATACACAATTTCATGGCCAAACATTTTCAAAATTGCCAGACACTATAATAATATTATTCTGAATTTAATGGCGGTCCGCACAAAGCTAGCCCACGGTTCGGATGAGGACCGCGGTCCGCCAATTGGTGACCCCTGTTCTAAACTATCCCAAGTAAATAGACCAAAGTGCTACATCTCCTCAAAGACTCTAATCTTTTTAATGAAATTTAATACCTATTTTGTAATTTCTTAATATATGTTAGTTTGTAATTTGTTAACAACTGTATAAATAAACAGTACCATGCCAATGGTCGAAGCATTGAAGCTAAATAAAAATAATCTTATTTGTACTTTGTCTAAGTAGTACTAAAATTTATTGAAAGAATTAAAAAACAATAAATGCATACAAATCCTAATTTCATTTTGAGTACAAACAAATTGGCCGACAGTTCAATTCCCACTATATAATACTTAACTAAATGTTTATTAATAATTGCCCATTATTTTATCAATATTTGTGACAATATTTTCTTAAAACTTTTAATCGGGTATTTCCTTTGTACATACACACAACAAAATAATCTAGGGGGCAAAAACAAAATGCTGGGTTGCAGAAGGAATTCAAATAATTTATTTTAAATATTTGAAAAAGAAGTTATAAACAAGTGTCCCGAATATAAAATAAACATTTTTCTTAGAATTATCGCCGTAGCTCTTAAAAAAATTAAGAGAGAACTCCATAAGCCAAAAAATGCTTACATAAAATAATAAAAAATCTAATTTGTTGCGCCTCAACTCCCAACAAAGTAGTTTTTAGGTTAAGTTAATATAGTGTATGACCTCCACGGTTGTTGATTACTGCCCTATATCTGTTAGGCTAACTCATGATCAGATGGTCAGTGTCTTTCTGCGGTATTCGGCTTCACTCCATTGAAAGGCTCTCAAACAGTTGCTGTCTTGTACTGAACGCAATATTCTGTTGTAAAATGCATCTTTCCAATATGTTCCATATATGCTCAATTGGGTTTAAATCTGGCGATTGTGCAGGCAATGATAAAACCTCAACTTTATCTTCGAGGAATGTTTGCAAGACCCTGGCAGTATGTGGACCCGCATTGTCGTGCATTAATTGAAACTGGGAATTAGATTGTTATGCAAAGATTACAACAATAGGTTAGAGAATAATATCGCGTTATCCAGTTGCGTTTAAAAACCGTTCCAGATAAACGAGATTGTTTCCTCCACCAAAAGTGATACCACCACATACCACTATACTACCGCCTTGCAGTCTATGAACCTAATGCAAGGTTGCCAATCGTTCGGCATTACCAGATCGTCTCCAGATTCTTGTCCGTCTCGTATCTGGTGCAAATCCAAATCGGGGCTCATCTGTCAACAAAGTAGAGGCCCACTCACATCTAACCTAATTTGCTTGTTCTTGTGCCCACTGAAGTCGATGAAAGCGATTTCCTCTGGAAAACACAGGCACTCTCACAGTTTCACGAGAATTTCAACCTACTTCATACAGTTTATTTCTAATAGTTTGGTAACTTACAAACACCTGATGGGTCTCTTGCAGTCACATTTGTAATTATTATGCAGTTAGAGTGAGATCTCGCAAAGTCTTCAATCTACTTGGTTATCCTTATACGGCCTGAATGACGTTTAGCAACATCTTCAGTTTCATGCAACCTTAACCACAAACAATTAATGACATTACTGTTCTTGTGGAGGACCTCAGCAATGTCTCTTTCACTTCTGCCAAGTCTAAGCATCCCGATCGCACGCCGCTGCATTTCGCGATTTCAATGATGTCTCTTTATTATTAGCAATTGCAAAACCAAATAAAAATCCACCTAGACATCGAAAATCAAGTACCAATAAAGAAATATTACTTCTTATCTTAGAGACAAGAACGCAAATTAAAGTTTTATTTTATTTTTTATAGCCATTCTTGTCAGCATTACCCTCCAAGTTGGTACAATAATCGAAAAACAACAAAAAATATTAAAATCATAAATTTATTTTTAGACCAGGGCGCATCTGTAAAAATATTAGTACATTTGGACGTTGAGAGGTGACTCAAATTTTTTTGCAGAAATTGCTTGAAAATAAATCAAATAATAATATTTGAGTTATCCTCCCTCTCAAAAAGTTCCGGAACATTGTTTAAATAATCAAAATGTCAAAAAATTAAGGACAAATTCGATTTTTTTCTTGGTTTTTTGATTATAACTTTAAAAGTATTCATTTCAGAGAAAAGTTGTACTGACATAAAAGTTGCGTAATTAAATTTCCTACGATATGGAATTGGTTAAAAATTTAAAAAATAGTCACCCTTGTTGCAAAATAGCAAGAATTGTGAAAAAAACATACAAAAACAAGTATTCGCATTTTATGTTTTTCAACCATTTATGCTACACTTAGGGCCTTCAAGTTTCACCCTGAAAAACTTTATGATACAGTAAAACAATGCTGTAAATTTCATTAAGATCGGTTCAATAGATTTTGCAAAATAAATTTTGCAATCCAGCTTTCGTAAAAAAAATTCATTTTTTCAAAATGTTACAGGACTGAAAATAAAGCAGATAGCAAGTTGAAAATTTTTTTGCATATAGAAGTGTACTGCACCTTTCATTTGCAATTTTGCAAAATTAAAATCGATTAACATCACGGCGTCAGGAATTTTTTTTAAATAAACATTAATTATTGGTGCTACGCGCAGGACAGCTGATAGTTTGCTCTGATTGGGCATTCCAATGACTTTTGATAATGATTGATACATTTTAATTTTTATTACATTTCGATATAAATAAATAAATTTGTTTATTGCAAAATAAAAACACATACTCTATCTTTTGAAATGACACTTTTATTAGCAAAAACTTTCTTTGTTTATATATTTTAACTTAAATAATAAAAGTTTATTATTTTTAAACATATGCAATTGTTGGAATTAAAATATTAAAATACAACAAAATATAGAGTAAGAAAATAATATATTAGATAAACATTGGAAGAAATTTTGGTGGAAATCATCTTGTGTGAATCGAACACCGCTGTCCTGCGCGTAGCACCTAAAATTATTGTTTATTTCAAAAATTTTCTGACGCCGTGGTAATTAATCGATTTTAATTTTCAAAACTGCAAATGAAAGGCACAGTACACTTCTATAAGCAAAAAAAATTTTAACTTGCTCTCTGCTGTATTTTCAGTCCTGTAACATTTTGAAAAAATGAATTTTTTTTGCGAAAGCTGGAATTCAAAATTTATTTTGCAAAATCTATTGATCCGATCTTAATCAAATTTACAGTATTGCTTTACTGTATCTTAAAGTTTTTCTGAGTGAAATATGAAGGTCCTCTATGAAGTGAAATATGTAGCATAAATGGCTGAAAAACGTAAAATGCAAATACTTGTTTTTGTATGTTTTTTTCGCAATTATTGCTATTTTGCAACTAGGGTGACTATTTTTTAAATTTTTAATCAATACTCTATTGTACCAAATTAAATTACGCAACTTTTATGTTAGTACAACTTTTCTCGGAAATGAATACTTTTAAAGTTATAATCAAAAAACGAAGAAAAAAATCGAATTTTTCCTTAAATTTTTGACATTTTGATTATTTAAACAATGCTCCGGACCTTTTTGAGAGGGAGGATAACTCAAATATTATTATTTGATTTATTTTCAAGCAATTTCTGCAAAAAAATTAGAGTCACCTCTCAACGTCCATCTCAAAACAGATGCGCCCTGGACTATTTGTATTTTCAGCTAACAGTTATTTAAAGCTGTTAATATAGATAAAGGTGTCTCATAGATTATTTTGATGTGTGTATATAAGAAGAGTGGGAATTACAAGATAAAACTTGTATTTGTTGTGTTAAGATATACTTTACAGCAACAATAATAATTGTTTGATAGATAATTCATTATGATACTATTATTACATTCTAGAAATTGTTAAATAATAATTTTAGAATATTTCCTCATATCCTCCGTTTCTACATATACATTCACCGGCACAAAATTCCGCCACTAAAAATATTTGATTAAGTTTGCCAATTTATAACTTTATTATTTTGTACTCCGATTTTCAAGATTCTTGAATCAGTTTTTAGGTAAATGTATTAACATCGTTTGTTATTATTCCGATAATAAAAATTTTTTGGTTAGATGACATTATACGGGGGTGTGTGAAAGCATTGTATTTTCTCCTAACTTTAAAAAATTCTGTGGAAAAATTGAAGGCTGATTTTGTTTCATGATCCTTTCGTATTATCTAGGAGGCATCCCTAAGATTTTGTTTTTTGAATTATCCGAATATCTCTTTTCTTGTAAAAGCTGTAAATAAAAGCATTGCTTTGAAGGTTCATATACAAATATTAAACGTACTAAAATTAACAAAACAAAACAAAATTAACAACCATACAATTCAATAGCGGGTATGTCCAGTGTCCACCTCACACAGCAACGACTGCTCTCAATCTTTTTGGCCTCTAATAAATAAGATGTGTTATCCTTGTCTGGGGAATAGCCCGATATTCCTCTATCAAGGCCATAACTGTACCAAAGGGCCTAGCCGGGTAAGATGGAGAAAAGTGCCCCCAGCTCGATTTAAATTCCATATAGGCCACTTTTTAGCACATATAGAGGAACTCACTTTCTGAAATTTTTAGCCCCCTAGGTGGTCACGTGATTTTTTTTTTTATTTTTTGGCAGCAAATTCGAATTTTTAGAACAATTTTAAACTTTTAAATAACTCTGAAAAAAAAACTAAGACACTCGTTTTTACGAAAATCAATTGTAATGTGTATTTTTGCACAATCTTTCACCCTGAATTTTTTCAGATTTTTAAAATTGGTGAAACGTACCTTTAAAAATAAAAAACCGAATTTTTTCGTTTTTTTTTCGTTTTTTGATACAATTTTATACATATTTTTCAAAAAAGGTGACACTGTCACTAGAACAGGTAAAAAACTGAAAAATAATTGGGGTTTGCTTAATAAAAATTTTTTGTAACGCCATCCATTTTCAAGATACAGGGCGTTGAAGAAAACAAAATTTTACACATTTTTTACGATTTTGCTGAAACTACTGGCAACATTGTAATAACACTTGGCGGGATTTAAGAGGTAGTTATTGTGCATGTTTTGACATAAAATTAAGGATTTGATATTCATTATTGGCGCGCATAGGGGTAATGGTCAGAACTTTTTAAAGAATAAAGATAGTACGCCACTGACATATTTCAAATTAACAATAGTTTGTGAATTCCTCGTTCAATTTGTGACAAAAAATGTATCTTCTTATTTTTTCATACGACGCGCCATTTTTATTCAAAAAATAAAAGATCTTAACCCTTACAAAGTATTCGAACTTCTAGTAGTTTCTACATCTACATAATAAACTCGTACATCCATTATCAACATTAATTCGAATACTTTGGAAGCGTTAAGATATTTTATTTTTTGCAGCAAAACGGCGCGTCGTGTGAAAAAATGAGGAGATAGATTTTTTATTGAAAATTGAACGAGGAATTCAAAAATGATTGTTAGTTTGAAATATACTCTCATATACTGTAAAAATACTATCTTTTTTTCTTTGAAAAGTTCAGACCATTACCCCTATGCGCGCCAATGATTAATATCAAATCCTTAATTGTATGTCAAAACGTGCACAATAACTACCTCTTAAAACCTGCTAAGTTTTATTACAATGTTGCCAGTAGTTTCGGCAAAATCGTAAAAAATATGTAAAATTTTGTTTTCTTCAACGCCCTCTATCTTGAAAATGGATGGCGTTACAAAAAATTTTCATTAAGCAAACCCCAATTATTTTTCAGTTTTTTACCTATTCTAGTGACGGTGTTAAATTTTTTGAAAAATATGTATAAAATTGTATCAAAAACCGAAAAAAAAACCGAAAAAATGCGGTTTTTTATTTTTAAAGGTACGTTTCACCAATTTTAAAAATCTGAAAAAATTCAGGGTGAAAGATTGTGCAAAAATAAACATTATAATTAATTTGCGTAAAAGCGAGTGTCTTAGTTTTTTTTTTTCAGAGTTATTTAAAAGTTTAAAATTGTTTTAAAAATTCGAATTTTCCGCCAAAAAAATAAAAAAATTCTTTCATATAGTTCTTCTTGAAACTTACAACTTTTTTAAATAAAGTTTTCGGCTAGCTCTTGATGCGGCTGAGATAAAAAATAAAAACTTAAAAAGCCTAATTAGGCTCTAGGGAGGTCACGTGACCACCTAGGGAGCTAAAAATTTCAGAAAGTGAGTTCCTCTATATGTGCTAAAAAGTGGCCCATATGGAATTTAAATTGGGTTGGGGGCACTTTTCACCATCTTACCCGGCTAGGCCCTTTTCTGGAAGCCTAGAATGACGTCGAATAGCTATTTTCAATTCATCCCATAAATGCTCGATAAATTGATATCTGAGCTGCATGCGGGCCATTTTAATAAATCTTATCAATCAATTCAACCTCTATTTAAGATATTTATGAGTCAGTCAGTGTTTTTATTTACAAAAAATTGTGCAGTTCTTACCAGAAAAGAGATTTTCAGATAATTCCAAAAACAAAATCCTAGTGATGCCTCCGGGATAATAGAGGAAAGTCGCCAATTATGGAATACCATTTTGTTTTGGGGATATAAAATAATACCTTTATATAAATGAAAACAATTTAATGTTATGACACATCAGTCATACATTTTTATGTAGTAATTAAAAGCCTTCTGTTAAATATCTTAATTAACAAAAAAAAGTCGACCAAAAAACAAAATCCCAAATGAGTAACCAAATATGGAATAGGTACCCATATATGGAATATGGGCATAAACCAACATATCAATAGCCAAAATAGATATAAACATCTGAGATCAAATAAATTTAAATAAGAAAATTGTAAAAAATTAAAGAAGTAGCTTAATTCACTTGCAGACATCACAGATCCATGTACGAAACTCTGGACCAGCAAAATTATAATGAGCCCACTTACACTTAATCCACTATTCCATAATTAGGCACCAACGACTGTCCATATTTGGATTTGTACATTAGTTCAAACTAGTATCAACATTCTTTCAAGTCGTAATGTTTTAATTACAGAAGGTCATAAAATATCAAAATAAAGGTACTATTGATATATGCAATAGCATAACAAGTCTGTATTCATGCATAATAACCAATATTACTCGTTGAATATATTTACCTTTGAAATTTTCTGCCAGATGATAAAACAAAACGCGCCTGTCAGACACGTATCGTTCGCGCATCTGACACAGAGGTGTGAATGCGATAATAAAGAGAGCGACTGAATAGAGGACGGTCTTGTAGTGCGCTTCCAACTTATATTTTCGGAGAAATCAAGGAATTCCATATTAGGGCACTATTCCATTTTTGGTTACTTTCCTCTATGAAAGGACTATAAAACAAAATCAGCTCTTCAATTTTTCCACACAATTTTTTAAATTTAAGAGAAAATACAAAGCTTCCATTCAGCCCCGTATAATTCCATTCTAAGCAAAAAAAAAATTGTTACCGGAATAATAACAAACGATATCAATACATCTACCTACAAACTGATGCAAGAATCCTGAAAATCGGAGTACAAATAACAAAGTTATAGAATTTCTAGTGGCGGAATTTTGTGCAGGTGAGTGTAGTAGATAAATAATTGTGACCTATCGTACTAGAATAGCTGTCAATTTTTTTTATTCAGCTTAATGCCTCGAGAGCTAATGACAATTGGCATGGTACAGTTGATTTAGCTATCAAATACATAATACAGTGTATAGTATATATGTGTTGAGTAAATGTCTTGTCACTTTGAAAAGT
Organism: Diabrotica virgifera virgifera; assembly: GCF_917563875.1. Lineage (NCBI taxonomy): Eukaryota > Metazoa > Arthropoda > Insecta > Coleoptera > Chrysomelidae > Diabrotica > Diabrotica virgifera. The sequence continues at coordinate 232,074,852 of NC_065444.1, read as the reverse complement.
TGACTTTCTTGTCTTTACAAAGAGACGCTAATTGTATCCGAACGTCTGCGGTCCGTCCTGTGAGTATCGATACAACAATTATAGAAACTATTTTTATTTATTAATTTTTAATAACTGAAAAATTTCCTACCCAGCTGAGATTTGAGCTCACGACCCCTGAATCCAAAGATAAGCTATCTTACCACTGAGCCATAGAGGGGGGACAAAATTATTAAACTGCGAGAAAATTAGCGATTTTTTAAATTTTGCTTAACTATTAAATTATTAGTATTAATTAATTAAAATTAAGCTTGACTTTCTTTAAACTTTACAATGTTTTGCAATTAATTTTGCAATTTTGTAAATCGTTCTTTCTAATTTATTTTTATTTTTATTGGTAGAATAACTGCCCCTCCCTTGCTTATGCTATCCTTAAAAACATTGTAAGCGAATTTTTTTCTTACACGTTATTACAAGGAAAAGTTATTTGGTAGAAACAAATTTAATATCTTTTAAACTAATTAATGGTGAATCACTTTAAATGTTTTCTTCTTTCATGGAAAGACCCAACTTTCCACGAAATATCAAGTTTGTAGGTTTATTTATTTTACAATAGTTATTAATATTTATTAAAAACTAAGAATTCTCAGGTTTTTTATAGTTTTATAAGTAACAAATTAGTTAATCAACATTCATAAATAGTTCTGTGGCTATTTGCCAAAACTTGATATGTCAAATAGAACAAGTTTTCAGTAGAGCGAAATTAAAAATATATAACCTCATGACAATTTGTTTTTTTTTTTTTTACTCGCTCAAATTTTATTAGATTTTTATGAAATTTCGTATATAAATAAACAAAATGCTGCTTAAACTAATAGTTATACATTAATTTTGGAAATTCTATTGTGAAAAATGATTTTACTAACATATCATGTTTTGGCAAATATCTTAGATGCCATATATAGACATATCATGTCAAAGTGAAGTATATAAAATAGGTGAATATCATAATTACAAAATAAAAACTGAAGAAATTTATACTGAAATTAAAACTTGATATTTAATAAAGATGGTTACTTTTAATCAATTTATAAAATAATGTAAAATTCACCAATTTATTGAATATCTAAATTTAAACTTCAGTATAAGTCTCTTTGAAATGAGTAATAACAATTAGCAAAATTATTTTTATTGTTCACTGTTATCAATCTACATAAAAGAGCAATGTTTATCACTTAAAAATAAAACATTAAATTCCATCATTTACATTCTCATTAGTCTTGAGTCCGTGGTAAAATATATGGTACACTGGATCAAGGCATTGCAGCAGGAAAAGCAAGTCTTTCTTTTTTTGATGTTTTATGGGTTTAGGTCCACTATAAACAGGTTCTAATGTAGGATCCATCTGCTGCCCTCTGCGTTTAATATTAAGGGTAGAAACGTCAAAACCTTTATGTGTATATTTAATGTCTATAACACCCAAATCTCTACCAAAACGTAGAACTTTTATATCATGCCATTTCACATTTTCATTATCCACACCTTTATCACGCTTTACATAGATATTCTGGAAAAGTTTTGAATACGCTAGAAAATCTTTCCTCTGCATATTGATAACCTGGAATTTCTTCTTACCGGGGACAGTTCTAACAAACTTGTACCAGTCATGAGGTATCCTGTGACGATTTTTTGTGACGATTTTTTGGCACGCTCAATTCTTGCATGGTCAGCATCACATTCCATTCTAGTATGACCCACTTCCAGGAACTTGTGTTGTATTTCATTTATGGTTGTTGATCTATAAACAAATAAAGACAGTGCTCCTGCAACAAAGTTATTTTTGTTTTGTCCGGGACAAGAATCCGAATATAGAGCAACTTTTTCAACTGTATTAACTAAGCTATCAAGGTATTTTAAAAGACAAGAAGCAACTTGATCTGATCCACGGTCTGACAACCCCTCATGCCACATAAAACATGAAGTGGTATTTTCAGTGCAATTTCTGATGGTGAGGTTATATGTCCAGAGCAATCTTTTATAGTAGACTACATTTGTGCTTAAATTGGGTGTTGGTAGGTTCTGTTGTAAGTCAAATACTAAAACAACCATTTTACCACTACTGTTTCTGGAGAACTCTATATCTGATTTTTTTTCACCATAGGCAATCTCTGCTAGCTGGAGGTGTTTATTTTTCCCTTCATCCACGGCTGCACGTATTTCTTCACTATTAGAGGATTTTTTCTTGTTTTCTAGATAATCACAAGTCTTACATGTATCGATGCTAAGATTTTTAAATTTATATTCAAGTTCTTTAAAAATCTTAGCATAAAATAAATATGATACAGGCATTGTTCTGTTTGATACATAAAGATCATAAATAAGTTTAATGTTTAGATTGGGAGCTAAATAGAGTCGACTTGTGTGTCTTCGAGAGTAGTGGCTCTCATATTTTGGAAAAGACTCTATATGTTTTATAGCTTCAGCTTTTTCATCTGGTCGAGCGTTATGTGGTTGGCGTTTTCCAGATCCATTAGGTTCTATAAAACCCGTGGGTGATATTTGTTTTTTTTATCAAAATATCAATTTTTCGTCTTGTGATACCATGTAGATTCTGGAACATGTATTTGCAAACTTTTAACGTTTTGTCGTTATACGTGATATTATAGGATACCACAATTTGTCTGTTTTTATTATTTCCTCGTTCTCCTTTATCTTTTCTTTCTGTCTTCTTTGACTTAATCTTCACTCTTTCAAAAATTACTTGGCCTTTGTCGTGCACTTTTTTAAGAAAATCATAAAAAATTTATATTTGTTCATCTATGGAGTTTCTCGTGACATTTATTGCGACAGCAGCTAGTAAGCGGTTGAAATACTTTTGCAGGTTTTTGTATACCTTTTCTTGTAATATGTTCTTCTCCTAACATCTTCTTTTTTTTCATTTCTACTCTGTTATATTTCGGTTTTTTAGGTTGAACATTAGAGTTATTTATTTGGTTTTTGCCATCGTCACTTTTATTTGTAAAGGTTTCATTACTTACTATGTCATCCGTATTATTACTGGAAGTAGCTGTTGTTTCACACTTTTTAGATATCATTGCTTGATATTTACCTTGCCTCTCATTGTCACTTGTGTCAGATGAAGTGTCCAAAGGAATATAATCTTCATCTACCTCTGAATTATTACTATTCAAATATGACACTAATTCTTCAAAATGGCCAGTGGATCCAGAAGTTGAACTTATTTTTTTAATTTCGGCATCAACTAAACACCTTTTCAATCGTCTTATATCACTTCCCACTGATTTTTTTAAGTCCTCACTTTCAGTGTGTAATAATACTGTTTCTTCGATATTTACTAAAACCGCCGAATCTTCATGTTGGCTAATAACCATATCAACTAACAGCTTTCTACGCGACATACTTTTACTAATAGTTTTCTTAAGACAACCAAAGAACCACCTTAATTTAGTAAAATGCACAACAATAAAATTAGGGTATGTTATCGTCAGCTGGTAACCAAAACTTGATATGTCTATAAAACATCCGTCCACATTTTAAATCTGATGGTGGCAAAACTTGATATGTCGACTTATCAACTTTTGGCAAATATTAAAATGAGGTAATTTAATACATCATGTTTAGTCTTTAACTTATATCTTTAATAATATTGTCCTTAGACATATCAAGTTTTGGCAAATAAAAATATAACTTTAAACACATATCATGGTTCGCAAAGCTGAAAACCATGATTTTTGACATATCAACTTTTGGCAAATAGCCACAGAGTTATTTTAAAGATTTAAACATGTTTTATCGACAAACGTGTTTTATAATTACCTCAAAATCCATTCAAAATGCTTTACTATTTACTGGAAGACAAAAGGTATTAAAATGTTTTTGGCCTTAAATTATTAACAATTTATAAAGGCCACCAAACCCACTGCAGAAAACAGTGGTCCTACTTCTACTGGAAACGATTTTAAAAAATATTATATAATACACTAATCACCAAAATTAACGCACCACCTTAAAGATGTGACATTTTTGATGTCTCGTATTTCCTAAACCTGTTGTCCGATTTAAGTGATTTTTTTAGTGTAATATAGCTTTATTCTTCAGGAATATCCACGTAATAACACTAGTGCTAAAGAGGTAAGTGCCATTGTATACCGGGTGGAAAAATGATAGTGTGTTTTGTCCTCAAAGTTTGGAACACCCTGTGGAATATTCTAGCGTATATAAAATATTGAAATTAAAACTTGACTGTAGCCTTAGGCTTTCTTAACATTTTGTTTTTTGATTCATTCGCTTATGTGGGATAATAAAAAAATTAGGTACAATAAAACTAGCAATGTTATTCATCAATACAGGGTGTTTCTAAATAAGTGCGACAAACTTTAAGGGGTAATTCTGCATGAAAAAATAATGACCGTTTGCTTTATAAGCATATGTCTGCAAATGCTTTGTTTTTATTGCTCTAAAACTGGTTAAGATATGCATATGAAATTTGGTAGGTATTAAGAGGTAGTTATGGCGCATTTTTTTGACATACAAATAATAATTTGATATTCACCATTGGCGTGTATACGGGTATAAACATTATAGATACATCCAGTATGCACGCCAATGGTGAATATAAAATTCTTAGTTGTATGTCAAAAATGCGAAATAATTGCCTCTTAAAAACTACCAAATTTAAATTGCATTTATCTCAACCGCTTTTAGAGCAATAAATAAATCGTCAGTTTGTAAGAAAAAATTCGACATCCCGTATTTCGGAAACAAAGCATTTGCGGACATATGTTTATAAAGCAAACGGTTATTATTTTTTCATGCAGAATTACCCCTTACAGTTTATCGCACTTATTTAGAAACACCCTGTATTGATAAATAACATTGCTAGTTGTTAAAGTACCTAACTTTTTTATTCTCCCACACAAGCGAATTAATCAAAAAGAAAAATGTTAAGAAAGTCTAAGGCTACAGTCAAGTTTTAATTTCAATATTCTATATTCGCTAGAATATTTCACAGGGTGTTCCAAACTTTGAGGAAAAAACACACTATCATTGTTACACCCGGTATACAATGATACTTACGTCTTTAGCAATAGTATTATTACGTGGATATTCTTGAAGAATAAAGCCATATTATACTAAAAAAATCACTCGAATCGGACAACAGGTTTAGGAAATAAGAGACATCAAAAATGTCCCATTTTTAAGGTGCTGCGTTAATTTTGGTGCTTAGTGTATATACGCGGGAACCAGGCCTATTATATTAAAAACAGAGCTTTGATAATTCTTATGTCGATGATAATAGCTATTTGTATAACAAGGGAGGAAAGTGCTACTTTTCCTCCCGAGAATGAAGTTTACTGCCCGACCCGTAGCGGAGGGCAGTAATCATTCAAGGGAGGAAAAGGCACTTTACTCCCATGTTATACATATGGTTTTTCCACCTTCCTCAAATAACAAGTCATTTTTTCATTTTTACTTAATTTATTTATGTAACTAACCAACAAAATTTATTAGAACTAAAACTAACAAGTAGGTACAATATAACTGTCAACTGTCAAATATAAGTCAAATTATTAATGTAAACATTGTTAAATCAGAATAACAATTTACTGTTTTTTACCATTCTGCAAAATACAGAGTGTTTTTAAATAAACGTTAAAATGTACAGATACCTACGTAATAGAAAATAGATATTGTACAGGGCGTCAATAAGTTATATTTCATGAATGAAATACCATGACGTCACTTTTACTTTTCCTCCCTAGGGAGGAAAAGTACAACTTTGCTCCCTACAATCAGGACCGGAAAAGTATACTTTCGGTGGGGGCAGGTGGAAAATATTATTTATCGCCGACATAAGAATTATCAACGCTCTGTTTTTAATATAATAACCAGGCCAATTATATCAAAGCTCTGTTTTTAATATAATAACCAGGCATATTATATTAAAAACAGAGCTTTGATAATTCTTATGTCGATGATAAATATTATTTATCATCGACATAAAAATTATCAAAGTTCTGTTTTTAATTTAATAGGCCTGGATCCCGCGTACCAAAAAAAAGTTGATTAATAGCAAGCTGAAAATTTGTTAATAGCTTAACGGTGTCTAGTCGGACAAACTTTGCTGTACGGGAACACTGGAACAGGGGAAGTTTTAATTGTGGAACAATTTAAAAATTTGGAACGTCAGATTACGAAAACGTCCCATGTATTTTGTCGGACAGAATATCCAATTAATTTGTTACCCTTTCATTAAACTCTCATGTAAAAATCAGACTGCTATTACTAACTTACATGATTCCTGTCATTTGACATGTTTGTGTTCCACTCATTAGAATGCCCAGTTGATGATAAACACCAGACTGATTTTTGCATGTAAGATTAATGAAATGGTAACAAATCAATAATTGAAAGTACTGTCCGACAAAATACATGGGACGTTTTCGGAGTCTGACGTTACAAATTTTTAACCTGTTCCACAATTAAAACTTTCCTTGTTCCAGTGTTCCCATACATCAAAGTTTGTCCGACTAGACACGGTTAAGCTATTACCAAATTTTCAGCTGGCTATTAATCAACTTTTTTTTGGTACGCGGGATCCAAGTTTATAAGATTGGAGTTTAATAATATATAATCTTAATATTACGAGATTTTTATCATCATAATTTTCCTTGTCTGAATCCCTATGCATGGCCGGCTTATCAATTTACATTTTTCCATAAGCTTTTATTTTGGGTGATACCAATATTAACCCCTCTCAATGATATAGCCTACTTCTCCCACAGATCTTCTTCCTTTCCTACTTCTTTCAGGAACTTTTGGTTATTTAGTAACACGATGTTGAACCAAAAATAAAATAAGGGAAACAGAGATGGAACTCCTAAGGATGAGCTGCACAGTAACAAGAAAACGTATAAAAAATAACATAGAGATTAAGAAAAGAATGGGAACGAACTCAGATATAATAGACTACATCGAATAGAAGAGATTAACCTGGCATGGGCAATATGGGCAATGGGCATGTCAGAAGATCAGAACAAAATTGTTGGATAAACAGAATAATACAGTGGAGACTGATAGAAAGGAGGAAGAGAAGCAAACCCCGAAGATCTTTCAGAGATAAAGGGGACGAAGCAATGGAAAGAAGAAATCGGCAGGAAGGGGACTGGTAGAACCGAAAAAACTGAAGAGAATGGTTAAGTGAAGGAATACAGTGGGAACCGTATTGGCCTAGATTTCTACTAAGATATCCAGTGTTAGTAGTTTTATAATTTTTTTAACTACAATTATCCATATATCCATTCTTATTTTCCTCTCATGCGTTTGTTGTTCCTCTTTTTTTTTAACTACATAACATTCAGATTTGTAAATCATAGCTGGTCTTATGGCAGTTGTAGAGAATTACTCTTTCAGTTTTAACCTTAATTTTTATATAAATAGTGTAGATGCTCTGCTTTTTCTACTAACTTTAAACCTTCTTCATGGACTTATCTCCCAATCTTCCTGCTTTGTTCAATTGCTTCCAGTTTTTACTATTATCAGTTTAACACCAATACTAGAATAAATAAAGACTAAGTACTAGGTCCTGGTGTAATCCTACTTTCACATGAAATGCATCGGCCTCTCCCACACCTCCTGTTCTAACACCAGTTGTCTAACAGTAGCTCCTTCATTAATATCTCTCAAAATCTATACATGTTGACCGTGGACTAATTTCTTATTCATCAATTACCGAATAACTTTTCGATGAACCCTTTCATACACTTTCTTAAAATCAAGAACGAATATTTATCAAAATACCATGTTTTCCATATGTAAGAAAAAATCATTTTCTTAACTAACTTAAATATAAGTTATTGTAAATTATTGCAAATTATTGTAAATTTAACTGCAAATAATCTAGTCTCTTATTTTGTCAACAAAAATCGTCCTAAAAATATCCTAAATTTTTTTTCAACAATTGTTTAAATAACTTACAAGTTTAAAACAACATTAAATTTATTTTTTTTTATATTTTATTTTTCGATATCTACTATAACTTAAAAGAGACTTTGTCCAGTATAATCGTAGGACAACTTTTAATTTGTAAATTTTCGGATATTTTTTTTATTAACTCCTCGAGAGTTCTGCAATCTGCCTATTAGGCAATAAGCGTTTTTTCTGACAATGAAGCTGATGAAATATAGAGTATTATTCCAATGAATATAATCTCTTTTAATTATATCTAAACCTAGGTTAAACATTGTTGGTATGATTTTACAATAATTTGCCTTAAAAAACTAAACTAAAGTTTGTGTGATATCGATAGATCGGATGGCAGTAGACGTTTTTGCCTACGGATTTCATTGGCATCGCGCACGTTTAGTTGGACCGCTAACCGATTCGGGTGCACTGACTCTTTTTTTACTATAGTTGACACTAAAACAGTGCATGGCATCTTTGATTATTCTAAATGGATACCATGCTAAATGATTTCGTTACTGACGGATACCCCAGGCTGTGGGTGAAAAAATGTGATGTAATTCAGGAATTTTTGAAACTTATCAGGTGTTGTAAAGGACGATGCCAGGAATAACTTCTACTAAAATGTGACCAAAAATATTGTGAGCTTTTTTTTTAATTGCGATTTTCATTTGTTAAATTTGCAATTTTTAAAGATTTTTAATTTTGCAGCTTAGGATATTGATTTTAGAGAAAAACTTTTTGATAGAAAGTTGTAGTAAATTAAAAAAAAAAACTACAATTTGAGCTATGGTAAGTTTAATTTCGTTTATTGGTTATTGCAAAACAGCATGCGAAAGTCCAATATGGCCGTTTTTTACAATTGCGTTATTTATTGTACAAATAATTTTTTTTATTTTTTAAAGCTTTAAAATGAAGACCTTTCAATTCCAAACATAAAAAAAATTGCAAGGCCGGATTAACGAATTTGTTGCTTAGATATTATAAATTGTTTATTTCAAGAGGTCAAATGTCGAAGGCTATAACTTTTTGAAGAAAAATCGTAGAGAGTTGTTGTAACGTCCAATCTCCTTCTAAAGAGTTATATTTTTATATTCTGATGTAAATAAATGCGTAAAACATTTTTAAACCTCTAATTTTTGGGTTTGAAAATAAGGGGGCAAATTTCGTTATAAATCATTTCGAGCTGAAGCCGCCCAGTACATCCTATGAGTTTTTAACTTACAGATTATTGTTGCTGAAGAGGAAACGAAGATTTATAAAAAAATAAGAAATTTCTACGACCAGCTGAAGCCGAGCTAAATGTTAGGTTTAAAAATAAGGGGGCAAATTTCGTTATAAACATTTAGAGCTGAAGCGGCCCTGTACATCCTATGAGTTTCTAACTTACAGATTATTGTTGCTAAAGACGAAACGAAGTTTTATAAAAAAATAAAAAAATTTACAACCAACTGAAGCCGAGATAATTGTTTATTTTTTCTTAAATCGTAGTGCCTTTATTTATAACAATTAAGAAATTATTTTACAGTCATTGACTAAAGAAAGAGTTATATTATCTTAAAATAGAAATTATTATAAAATATAATTACATTTAATTATTAAAAATTATTTTTAAAATCGGTGTTTTTGCGAGCGGCCGAATTTTGCAAATCGCCCGGCTCGCTTCAAATCCGCGCGCTCGGAAAATTTTTACGAACTTGTATTAAATTTTGACCGAAAACAATTTAATAATATTACCATATAATATACAGTGTATTTACCACTGTATTTGTTTTTCTTGATAACTTTTATATGTGAAATCTCATTTCTGAAGAAATAATATTATAAAAATGATACATAATATAACTATATTTTTAATTTTTGCATTGTTATATAAATATAATAATAATAACGTTACTTCTTATTGTACAATATAAAACGTTTTCTTCTTGTAGTGACTATCCGTTTTGGATGTTGGCGACCATCATGGCAATTTGGCAAACCCCATTTGGAAACTGAGAACCAGGAAGGCGAAGGATTGATTACCTTGCTAGAAAATTTACGTACGTCGTTCAACACAACAACTACAAATCTTTTTAGAGCAGCAGTACCGATTTAGTGTGCAAGTACAGATTGCCATGATGGTCGCCAACATCCAAAACGGATAGTAACTACAAGAAGAAAAAGTTTTATATTGTATAATAAGAAGTAACATTATTATTATTATATTTATATAACAATGAAAAAATTAAAAATATAGTTATATATTTCATGTATATGTATCATTTTTGTAATATTATTTCTTCAGAAATGAGATTTCACATATAAAAGTATATCAAGAAAAACAAATACAGTGGTAAATAGACTGTATATTATAATGGTTTTATTATTAAATTGTTTTCGGTTACGTAAAAATTTTCCGAGCGCGCGGATTTGAAGCGAGCCGGGCGATTTGCAAAATTCGGACGCTCGCAAAAGCGATTTTAAAAATAATTTTTAATAATTAAATGTAACTATATTTTATAATTATTTTTAATTTAATATAATATAAGTCTTTCTTTAGTCAATGACTGTAAAATAATTTCGTAATTGTTGTAAATAAAGGCACTACGATTTAAGAAAATAGAAACAATTATCTCGGCTTCAGTTGGTTGTAGAAAATTTTTATTTTTTTATAAATCTTCGTTTCATCTTCAGAAACAATAATCTGTAAGTTAGAAACTCATAGGATGTACAGGGGCGCTTCAGCTCTAAATGTTTATAACGAAAATTGCCCCCTTATTTTAAAGCCCAACATTTAGCTCGGCTTCAGTTGGTCGTAGAAATTTTTTATTTTTTTATAAATCTTCGTTTCGTTTTTAGCAGCAATAATCTGTAAGTTAAAACTCATAGGATGTACAGGGCCGCTTCAGCTCCAAATGTTTGTAACGAAATTTGTCCCTTTATTCTCAAACCTAAAAATTAGAAGTTTAAAAATGTTTTACGCACTTATTTACATCAGAATATGAAAATATAACTCTTTAGAAGGAGATTGGATGTTTCACCAACTCTCTACGATTTTTTTTTCAAAAAGTTATAGCCTTCGACATTTGACCTCTTGGGATAAACAATTTATAATATCTAAGCAACAAATTCGTTAATCCGGCCTTCTTTCTCTCTTTCTTTCTCTCTCTCTCTCTCTCTCTCTCTCTCTCTCTCTCTCTCTCGATTGTTGGAAATGGAAAACTAAATTAAAAAATTGAAAGTACCCCACTTTATGGATAACTTAACTTAACTTTTTTTGCTTTTAGGACCTAATCTTCACAACCCAATAGGTCCTTATAACGCCCGAGTAACTGCAAATTTAGCATATATTTCCCTACTATAGCAGAAGTAGTAACAACACCAAAAATGTTGGTTTTTCTATCGATTAATAAAATAATTTCAGTTACCAAAAAAAATTTAATGTCTATATCTAAAATCAGCCTAATAATTGCTAACGCAATTTAAACGCATAATTATTGATGACTTATATAAATTTATTGGAATAAAAGAAATATTAATTACCCAAATACCTACGTCACATTTCATGGACTAATTTTTATTTTCGTAAAGAGATCAGTGATTATGTGTTAATCACTTAAAATGCCCAGACAATCTCTTTATTTAAGAAAAACAGGTTTAATAAATAATCAGTTTTATTGTTGACTTGAGACAGTGGGTACAGGTTGTTTTCCAAATATTGTGTTCAAAAAATTTAATTACGGGACGATTAAAAGAGGATATTGTTAAATAGTGAGTGCAAATAATTCAGTTTAGGTTTTTATAATTTTTTACAAATATATCGTTGGTTTCCTAGAAAGTGACGTTCCAGAAGAATGTGGATTTGAAATTTGTCGAAAAGTGAACAAAAAAATTAGTTGATTTTTCGTCACGTCCTTTATTAATGGATTTGCTTTACTTCTATTTGTGCTTATTTTGTTTAGTCTTTCTATTACGGCTTTTAATTTTGACTTACTCTTTTAAGGCATTTTAGTCCAATGAATGACCATTTTCCTACAAAATTTTCTGAGCATGTAGCAATTTACACCAAAATTTGGCTGTAATTTCTACTAACCCTCAACTTCAAAGATAAACCTGTGCCCTAGGGTGCTTTTACCCTTTAAAAGATGGGATACCACCCCTTCTCGGGGTAAATTTTTTATTTATTTATTTTAATAATGAAGATATTAACCAATTTTTCGGCTTATTCGCAATGGTAGGGGACCAAAGTATGCTAAATTTGCAGTCACTCGAGCGTTATGGGAACCTATTGGGATGTGATTATTAGGTCCTAAAACCAAAAAGAGTTAAGTAAAATTTTCCATTTTAGTGGGGACTTTCCATTTTTTAATTTAATTTTCCATTTCCAGCAATCGTTTTTTCCGATTATAGCGCCATCTATCCATAATTCGAAAAAATGACTCGAATAAAAGTTGCTTATTTTCACGTAAAGAATCCAAATCTGCAATAAAAATTTGGGGGTGCCATTTAAGATTTTAAAGTAACCCCCATCCCACTTCTGTGGGGGTAGTGTTTGGTTCCATTCGATAGATTTTTGAAAAATATTAAAGATGTTTTTTTTAGTTTTTCGATCTGACGTTCATTTCGCGAAATGTTCGCTTTTTTTTGTGAAACTTTTTGACACCCATTTTTTTACGCCCCGCTCAAATCGTCGGATTTTTGAAATATACACTCTTTTGCATGTACTTAACTTACCTTAACTTTATCTGACAATTTCGAGTATTTTTAAGGACATATTTTTTTTCGGGCCCCCTTAACGAACTTCCCTGTGTTAAGAGCCAATATATGGTAGAGGTACATCTGCAGGGTACCAGGTTTCTGCCCATATGATAATCTGACGCGCTCGAGTAACTGCAAAATTCTCCGCTTGGGCTCCTCTACCACAAGTGAATTTGTCAATTTTTTAACAAAACAAAAGAAAAATTTTCCCGCGGATTTTTGCGAATTACTCAAAAAATATGTATTTTGTCAAAAAATCATTCTTTTAAAAACTGTAGCTTATAAAAAAGCGTGATAGTTGTAAATTGCCTATAATCCCAATACAAATGGAGAAATAACTTATTGAAAAATGGATCTTCTTCCTCAAACGCCAAAATTCAGTAATGTAATGTAATGAAGAAATCGATGCATTTTTCGCCAAAAAATTGTTGAACCTGTTTTGTAATCCTTGAAAAAATCTTTGTTTTTAATTTTTGAAAATATCTCAAGCAGTAATCCTTAAGAAGATGAAAAACGTGAAAATCACCCCCTAATTACAACCCCAATTAAAAATAATCGTTACCCTTTTTAGTCCAGAGAAAATAAGATTTTTCTCGTGACACATCCCCTCCAGGCGAAAACCAAATTTTTTGAATAGGTAGTATGGACATCTATATTAATAACCTATAATATGTTTCCTGCAGCCGATTTTGATGATATATATATAGTTATAAACAAATAAAGATCAAAAAACGGTAAATTTTCGCTTTTTTCTCTATTATTAAAAAGTTAAGCACTCTAAACAAATTTGAGAATAAGAAACTCATAAATCATATAAAAAACTTCATTATGGCGTTCGCTGAATATGTCTATCCTTATTTGTTGTTTAGAAAATTGAAAAGTAAATCATAAATTTTGAGATTTTATAAATGTTCATAACTTATGTAAAAAAAAAAAAAAAAAAAAAAAAAATTACCGAACAGGGAGAAGTTGGTTTTTTGCGGTTTCCCAACTTCATTGCACAATTATACCTGTTCGTCCCAAGAAAATAGCCGCAACTATTTTCTCCACTCGAACGCTCACTGTCCACGCTGCGCTCAAAGCCACCTCCTGACCGCCGACGAGGGACGCAGGTTCGCCTGTCGTTGTACAATGGTTTCTAGGGAGACTGGTCGAGAGCAAAGCACGGACAGTACACGTAAATGTCTATGGAACCAACAACAATCCATCAAACTTTCTTCTCTGTTGACTTCTTAGCCTTCTGGACACCACCGTCCGGCATAACCCAGGATCCAAGAACACCAGGACACGCCGCTTGCCCCAGTGTGTTTTTCGGACTGTTTGCTTTTGCTGCCAACACTAAACATTCACCTCAAACCCTGAAGAGGACAAAATCCTAAACGGGGAAGCACATTGAACGCATTTCTTCTGATCATTATCCAGACAAGCAAATCAAACAATGTAGTAGTAATGTAAAAATTAAGTTAGAACCTTCTTATTACACGAAATACTGAGACTTCTTGTGCTTAAATTATATTTTAAATTTCAAAGCAATTGTTCAAATAGTTTAAAAGTTATTTAATTTATTTTTCCCAAATTCATTTTTTTGCAACATTATAAGTCAGAAAATGATGAAGTTACAGTAATACTTTGGATAGTTTATGAAAGAAGAAGATTTACACTATTAATTTAATTAACAAAAAATGACAAAAAAGAATTCTAATTATTGCAAAATTATTTTGCAAAACCTGTGAATTAAATTCGCCCTAATTGTCCTAGGACAAAATTGTTTTTCTTTCTAAATGTGTATACAAATTCAGTCTTTCTAAATATGAAAAAATAATTTTTCTACAGGTAACGGTTAAAAAGTTATTCTAATTGTTTATAAGTAACCAAAAAATCGACATGTTTTTGCAAAATAATTTTACACTGTTTAAAATAACTTTTTGTCATTTTTTTAAATTAAGTAAATAGTATAAATGTTCTTCTTTCATAAACTGTCCGACATGTTTTTGCAAAATAATTTTACACTGTTTAAAATAACTTTTTGTCGTTTTTTTTAATTAAGTTAATAGTACAAATGTTCTTCTTTCATAAACTCTCGGAAGTATTACTGTAACACTTCGGAGAGATGTAACCACTTATGAGGTTACAGTAATACTTCGGAGAGTTTATGAAAGAAGAACATTTATGCTATTAACTTAATTAAATAAAAAAGGCAAAAAGTAATTTTAAACAGCGTAAAATTATTTTGCAAAAACCTGTCGATTTTTTGCTTACTTATAAACAATTAGAATAACCTTTTAACCGTTACCCGTAGAAAAATTATTTTTTCATATTTAGAAAGACTGAATTTTTATACACATTCAGAAAGAAAAATAATTGTCCTAGGACAATTAGGGACGAAGTAAGCCCCCCTTTTTTTAATGCACATGTTCTTGCAAAATAAATTAGCAATATTTAGAATTATTTTTTGTCATTTTTTTAATTAAGTTAATAGTGTAAATCTTCTTCTTTCATAAACTATCCAAAGTAATACTGTAATTTCATCATTTTCTGACTTACAGTGTTGCAAAATAAAATTAATTTGGGATAAACAAACTAAATAACTTGTAAACTGTTTGACCAATTGCTTTGAAATTTAGGGTATAATTAGTGTGACCAACTCCAATTCAATCGAATCCGGGACAACGCTGAAAAAAATACCTAAAATCCGGGACTTTTCAATGGAAATCGGGCCATTGTTTTTTTCAGGAGACTTTAATTAAAATACTTCTTCTTCTTCTCGTTGTCCTTATGCCCAATAAGAGCATCGGACTTTGCTATCACCTATCTATCTTTTACCCATTTTTTCCACGCCTTCCGGTCTCCTGCCATTTCCTTCATCTGTTGCGCTGTTTTTCCTCTCTTGCACCCCTTTCCAGGTCTGCCCCTTCTTCTTTTCCCTTGTCTTTTCGCATCTGTCACCTTCTTTACTAGTCTGTTCTCGTCCAAATCAATTCAGTTTTCTTTTTTCAATTTTTTTTTTGTATTGGTTCCTGTCTTAGCACTTTTATGATATTTTCGTTCCTTTCCCTTTCCGTCTTCGTCTTTACAGCTATTTTTCTCAGCTGCTGCATTTCTACTGCATTTATGGCACTTTTATGTCTTTTATTTGTAACCCATGTCTCGATTGCATATAGAAGAGTTGGTACTGTGATTGTATTATATAGATATATTTTTGATTCCTGGCTGATTTCCCTTTTCCCAGTATCGTATTAATATTAATCGCATAATATATTTTCGTAGTTTTCTTTGTCCTATTTGCAATTTCTACGTCTAGCTTTCGGTCTTTCGATAAAAATTAAAATTAAATTAAAACTTAGAAAGAACAAAAATCAACGGTTTCAGTTTTTGTAGAACTATAATACCACGATATAAAATGCATGCGTTTTGGATGTGGCATTAGTATTACACTCTAGAAATTGTCTACTTTTTTTCGTCCCACCAATTCAATTAGATGTGAATTCTTAGAAGACCAACGTATTCAAAATTTCAAAATAGAATTTTGCCAAAACGTTGAAAATTCGGATGGCCCGGAAGACATGTTCGGGACGCCGGGACACGACTTTGTATTTCGGGCCATGTCCCGGATTTTTCGGACTAGTTGGTCACACTAGGTATAATTTAAGCACTAGAAGTCTCAGCATTTCTTGTAATAAGAAGGTTCTAAGTTATTTTTTACTTAAGTTATGAATATTTATAAAAACTCAAAATTTATGATTTACTTTGCAATTTTCTAAAATAAGGATAGACATACTCCGCGAACGCCATATCTAAGTTTTTTATGACCATATCTAAGTTTTAATAGACGAAAAAATGAAAATTTATCGTTTTTGATCTTCATTTGTTTATAACTATGAATATCAATAAAATCAACTGCAGGAAACATGTAGGTTATTATTATAGATGTCCATGCTACTCAAAAAATTTGGTTTTGGCCTGGAGGGGGTTATGTCACCAACAGGATATTTTTTTTCTTTATTTCTCTGAACTATTTACAATTATTTTTAATAATGTATTTATAGTAGGTATCTTTTAGAAGTTTGGCTGGTTTCAATGCTTAGTTTTGAAACAAAAATTAAGTTTGAAGTAAGAGAAAGATTTTTGTATTGCTACAAAAAATCCAGTTTTGTAATTAATCGAAAACCCTTAAAGATGTGCAAAATTTTGTGGAATGCAACATTATAAAACAGCTCATTTTTTGTGCAAATACAAAAATCTCCCTCTCAGTTCAAACTCATTTATTTTCAAAACTAAGCATTTTAAACCAGCTAAATTTCTAGATCATACTATAAGTACGTATATTATTCAAGTGAATTAAAAGAGGTACCAGTTATTTCTAATTAGGGTGGTAATTAGGGGGTGATTTTTACGTTGTCTTTTTTGTGACTGAAATAATTACGGACCAACAATATTTTTCTCATAACTCTCTTAGGATTGCTTATATAAACTTTTGTAAAAATTAAAAATAAAAATTTTGACACTATAAAAAAGGCAATATTCGAGTTTGATGAAGAAGGACCAACTTTCAGTAAGCTATTTATCCCCTTGTATTGGAACTAAAAACATCATAATCCCACCATTCTTTTTGTTTTTTATAAGTTATGTTTGTTATAAGAATGATTTCACTTGCGAATAAGTCTAAAATATTGACTGTCAGAAAAAAATTAATAGAATAAGAGTTGCTTAAAATAATTTGCTTCTATATTCATTTACATTAAATAAATTTTACCGATAATTTCCTATCCGGGTATTTCGCGGTGTGCAAGTACTTGGAAGGGGAAACGAGAAACGACCGTGCGCGAGTCGCGGAGAAATATTGCAACTATCTTAAATAATTCATATTGTCAATTGAAATTGTCAAATTGACGTATATTTCATACCTTCTGTCAATGAAGCAGAAAAAATCATAGAGTTATATATTAGCATAGAGAGAGTGTCATTCAGAGCGAAGTGACGACACCATCTTTTTTATTTGGATTAGTGCTGTTTCACTCTTACGCATAGTAAAGCTGCTACAGTTGTCCTCCTCTTCCGTGCCTATATTCACACTGAATGTCATCATAGATTTTCGATACAATGTGTTAGAAAGAGATGCAGCAAACCAGTCCATGAGATCTTGTCGTCAGGAATCGCGGAAGGTAGGCTCCCTCTATGTTAATATTTACCTCTATGGAAAAAATATATATTGCTCCACAATATTGATATGATATGCAATTATTATATAAAGGTAAATTTAATTAATTTTATTTTGCTTGCAGTACTGCATTTTAATAACTAATTTTATTTACTACATACAATTGTTGACGTTTTCATAACATAACCTGAATCTTATTTTTTCTTCTTATTATTTTTTTGGACTTTGGCCTTGACAATTATCCAGTAACCAGGACTAATATAATTGGCCAATATAATTAAAAGTGCGAATTTTAGTATAGAGCGTAGAAATAGGGGTCGCTTTGCCGAACTTGCACGGTCCCAATAGCTAAATTTTGATGCAAATCTGTGCAGGCTCAGAAAATTATACAATAAACTGTATGTCTCCATGGACTGGACTAATTGGTCAATACTAGGCACTGATACTTTGGTTATAGTCCAGGGTAATAAGGTTTTTCCCATGACACTCGAGCAGCCAGGATACTGAAGCGTTTTTTCGACAAGTAATACCTATAAGAGCAAATTGTAACTATTTCCTGCGTAGGATCTGGCGGCCATTTTTATTTATCAACAGTTAAGTGTCAAAAAATGGCATTTTTCTCTTTTTTTTTTCAAATCAATGGAAAACAGTGAAACTTATGGTTTTTTTAGTACAAATATTTTTGAGATTATGGAAAAAGCTTTAAAATGACATATTACAAAGTTTAATATACTCATTTATTTTAATATAATTGCGAAAAAAGGTCGGAATTGCAAAAAAAATTAATTTCACAATATCTATTGTAAAAATTAGTATAAAGCTTTGAAATTTTTGTCATATAAGGGTTCTTTGGTGCTTAATATGTGATAAAACTTTCAAAGCGATTCATTAAATTGTTTAAATTTTATTCAAATTGTTTATCCCAGAGAGCAGTTTTTTTGCAATAACATAAGTCAGAAAAACATGACGTTAGAACCATTCCACAGGTGTCAAATGAAAGAGCATGAGCTATGTTTTCAACTTGTTTTAAAAAGAGCCAATAAAAAATGCATTTATTAGTAATAAATAATTATGCAAAAGTATCGTAAATCTTTCCTTATAAACTTTTTATTTTGTTATATAAGAAATTATATATATTTATTACATTTTTTTATCAATTATGATATAAATAATATTACTTGGTAGTTGTACACTTAAAACAGGGTTATTACTAATAAATGCATTTTTTATTGGCTCTTTTTAAAACAAGTTGAAAACATAGCTCATGCTCTTTCATTTGACACCTGTGGAATGGTTCTAACGTCATGTTTTTCTGACTTATGTTATTGCAAAAAAAATGCTCTCTGGGATAAACAATTTGAATAAAATTTAAACAATTGTATGAATCGCTTTAAAATTTTTGTCACATATTAAGCACCAAAGAACCCTCATTTGACAAAAATTTCAAACCTATACACTAATTTTTACAACAGTTATTGCGAAAACATTTTTTTTTGCAATTCCGACATTTTTTCGCAATTATATTAACAATAAATGAGTATATCAAACTCTGTAATATGTCATTTTAAAGCTTTTTCCATAATCTCAAAGATATTTGTACTAAAAAAAATCATAAGTTTCACTGTTTTCCATTGATTTGAAAAAAAAGGGAAAAATGCCATTTTTTGACAGTTTTGACAGTTTGATATATTGTTTGACATTTATTGTTTATAAATAAAAATGGCCGCCAGATCCTACACAGGAAATAGTTACAATTTACTCCTATTCGCGGTGTGCAAGTACTTGGAAGGGGAAACGAGAAACGACGCTGCGCGAGTCGCGGGGAAATATTGCAACTATCTTAAATAATTTATATTGTCAATTGAAATTGTCAAATTGACGTATATTTCATACCTTCTGTCAGTGAAGCAGAAAAATTATATATTGCTCCACAATATTGATATGATATGCAATTATTATATAGAGGTAAATTTAATTAATTTTATTTTGCTTGCAGTACTGCATTTTAATAACTAATTTTATTTCCTACATACAATTGTTGACGTTTTCATAACATAACCTGAATCTTATTTTTTCTTCTTATTATTTTTTTTGGACTATGACCTTGACAATTATCCAGTAACCAGGACTAATATAATTGGCCAATATAATTAAAAGTGCGAATTTTAGTATAGAGCGTAGAAATAGGGGTCGCTTTGCCGAACTTGCACGGTCCCAATAGCTATTACTTGTCGAAAAAACGCTTCAGTACCCTGGCTGCTGAAGTGTCACCAACAGAGTATATTTTTGTCTTATTACCCTGGCCTATTAGTCTATCAGTTCTAATTTATTTCTTTCTACTTCCGTTATGATTCAACCATAATCATATTGAACAACAGCGATTATAGTAGATTTCTTTGTCACACCCGCTCATTTATTTCATATCGATAGCATCTATGGTTCCTCGATAAAGTAATAAGGACTGTGGTATTTTAACTTCGCGGAAAAATTGGAATAAGTATTCCGGCAAAATCAATTTGTTAAATTTTTCCAGAAAACTTGGATTTTTACTGTTAGTTCGCAAGAATATTTTTTTGTTTGATATATTATTTATACAGGGTGTCCAGAAACTCTACCGACAAACGGAGACAGGAGACTCCTCATATAATTTTAAGACATTTAAACCCAATTCATCTAGTCCGAAAATGCTTTTTAATGGAGCTAGAGCTCTTTGAAGATGGCGTCTTGTGATTAGTTTTTCTTAGATATCTCCAGAACCCTTGTATTTAGAAAAACAAAAATTGGTACACATATTCATCTTCCAGAGATGCATCGATTTTATTCATCGTGAATTTCTAGTACCGGTCATAGGCGTCCGTTATGGGTAGGGAAACGGTTATTTTATCGCATAACTTTTTTATCTTTAACTTTTAAGCATTTTTGATATTGGATTATTATACTGTGAGATATTCTAGTACTAAAAGGTGCTCTTGATTTAAGTCCGTAGGACACACCGCTTTCTAGAAAAATCGATTTAAAAATTTTTCGTCTTTTAAATTTGAAAAAAACTGCAAAAAAGTTTTCAAAAAAAAACAGTGTATTTTACTAACTTATACCAAGAGTAACTTTTAGTACTGGAATAGCTCATAATTTAATAATCTAAAGTCACAAATTCTTAAAAATTAAAGGAAAAAAAGCTATGCGATAAAATAACTTTTGACCTACCCAAAACGGACGCATATGACCGGTACTACAAATTCGCAATTAATTTAATCGATTCATCTCTGGAACATAAATAAACGTACCGATTTTCGTTTTTATAACTGTTTTTTTTTTTAAATTTTTTTGGAAATTCAAGAAACGAAAAATTTTGAAATCGATTTTTCTAGAAAACCGTGTCTTCTATCTACTTAAAGGAAGAGCACCTTTTAGTACTAGGATACCTCATACTTTAATAATCCAGTGTCAAAAATGCTTAAAAGTTAAAGACATAAAAGTTATCCGATAAAATAACCGTTGCCCTACCCAAAACGGACGCCTATGACGGGTACTAAAAGTTTAAAATAAATGCAATCGATTTATCTCTGAAAGATAAATAAGCGTACCAATTCTTATGTTTCTAAATGGAAGCGTTCTGGAGTTATTTAAGAAAAACTAATTACAAGACGCCATATTTAAAGAGCTCTAGCTCCCTTAGGAAGCATTTTCGGACTAAAAGAATTATGTTAAAATGTCTTAAATTTATCTGAGGAATCTCCTGTCTTCGTGTGTCGGTAGAGTTTCTGGACACCCTGTATAAATATGATATAATAACTATTATTAATTATTCCTCTAAGTAAAATAAAAATAGTTTGAAACTTTATTTCATATCCGTTTATTCAGAAAGCGTATAACTTCTTAAAAAATAAGTCAAATAAATAAATTTGGAGTACTAATTTAAAACAAGAATAAAAAACCGCTAAACGCCTTAAAAATGAGTGGCGCATACAATATTCCAGCTACAAAAGATCTGATATGAATATTACGTGGCGCGAAAATGTATTTCCATTTTGATGTAAAACAAAATTCTAGTTTTATTTTAAAAGATTTTTCCATAATATTGCTAAATTTGAAGTAAACGGGTCACTAAAGAGTAACTTTGATATAGTTTGAATTTTGAAACTCTTTTTTTTTTGTGGCGCGTTTACTTCAAATTTAGCAAATAATACGGAAAAAATCTTTTAAAATATAACTAGAATTTTGTTTTACATCAAAATGAAAATACATTTTTGCCCCACGTAATATTCATATCAGATCTTTTGTAGCTGGAATATTGTATGCGCCACTCATTTTTAAGGCGTTTAGCGGTTTTTATTCTTGTATCAGGAGTTTTTCAAAGTTATTTATAAATTAAATGTATGGAGTTGAATGCAATGTTAGTCTATTACTCGTTAAGCTTTATAAATGACCATCTTTGTTGCATTATCTCCCAAATGATATAGTGTCCACAGAATGTACACTAGATTTTTTTCTATTCGAAATACATAGATTGAAAAAAAAATATTGAGATGACCGGTAAATGAAGTCGGATTGCCCCTTGCCAGATCAAATTTAGCATCGTAATCACTACAACTACATAAACCATTTCGGGAATAATCGTTAATTGGATTATACTTTTGTAGCTTAATAAATCCTAAAAGGATTAACCGATTTTGATCAGTAAACATGAGTTTGAAACGTATTTAACTTATTTACCAGTAGTATCTGATGCATCCAAGATCAAATATGATAACTGAACGTATTATAGGAATTATTGAGCTTGAAAAACCGTTTTTCCCATAAGAAATAGATTTGATCATACTTATGAAGCCTATAACTTAAAAATTCGAATTTTCCCGGATATGACGTATACACCGTTAGATTCGTCTAGCGTCCTTCTACAAACGCTCAGTTATTGACGTAATTCGTATGTTGAAATTTTGAGTAATTGTCGAAAATCCAAAATTTTCAAAGTATAGTTTTTCAGTTTTTCGGCTATACTGAGCCGTGTGTATGTCTGATCCTGACGGCTTAAACACCATTTGAAAGCTTAACTCAACACTATTGATTTCGTGTGCTTGCGGTTCTCCTGTCTCTTCTTGATCCGAAGATATATACCCCCAAAAATATGCCGTTTTGTACTTACCAAGTCCTCTAGCTGGCTTATGGGTGGTCAAAAGTCACAAACTACACGGTTCTGAATCGGCCCTGACTCGCTCTTCAAACACAGAAAAAAAATTCAAATCGGTTTAACTTTAAATACATATACATACATTGTACATATCCAGAAATATTTTCCCTTTTTTAAATAAAAATTGAGTCATATTTCTGAGCTCGGTAACTTTTGAATGGTATAACCGATTTTCAAAATAAAATAAGACATGCGTTGGAAAGGTCAGGAATGATCAGTACTGTTAGAAGCCGTAAAGGGCGGACTTAAATTTTTGAAATTTTTGGCAGTTTTGGGGACGAGAACGAAAAACAGACCCTAAATAGAAATGGCCGTAAAATCCACACCCTTGGACCAAAATGGATAATTGACATATGAATGGGTGAGTCTTTTCCTGAACTTTAGGATGGGACTTGGCAAATAGTGATTGTTTCACTTTTTACGATTATTTAAAAAAAACAAAAAACAAAATCAGCTGTAAGTACCTCTGCAAGGATTTGTCATTATCTATCTATCCCTCATTATATTTTGGGATCGTCAAAAGCTTGTATAAGATTTTTAAGTCAAATCTACAATTTTTTCACTGATATATTGGGGTAATATTAGCTACTCTATCGTCTCAAGCCCATTTTTACGGGATAAGTACACCCTACTGTTCATGTTCGTATAGAAATATATTTATGTATAATTTTTTTTACCATCTACTAACCAACGATTTTTTACCTCATTTCCTTGAAAAATGTACAATTTTTTTATTTGAATATGATTATTTTATATTTATATATTGATTTCTTGTTCCAGATCTAAATAAATATAAACTCTGTCCATAGCAATGGACGTACCTGCTATTAAAATAGATCGCCCTCTTTATGAACAAAAACAACTACGACACGAGCTCAGCTATGAGAAGCATAAAAGTTCACGTAAGTATATCATATTATTATATATTATGTTAAAATAAGTCAAACCATTCAATAGGGCTTCTCATCGATTGTCATTTGTTTCCAGCTTCTGTCATGTGTCATTTAATATTAATATATCTACGTCATACGTTATTGGTATATACCAGGAATGGCCAAACTGCGGCTCGCGAGCCAGATGTGGCTTTTAATTGCTTTTAATTTTTGTGTTTCAAAATGTCTTAAATTATTAACAACAAATATAAAAGAATAAGTGTAACGTCAGCACTTAGACAAGGAGATCCCTTATCACTGTTGTTATTCAATTTGGCCTTGGAATATGTAATACGTAAAATATCATCCGAGCTGACGGGGATTTGCGAATCGAGGATTCAAAATTATTGTTGGCATTTGCTGATGATCTAGGTGCAGTCGCTCAAAGAGCTTACAAGAGAACTGAGAGAGGTGTTTTCACAACTCAAGGAAGAAACATTTAGTCTGAGGCTTCGAATAAATGAAGATAAGACGAAATACATGCTATAAAAAAATAGTAACCAGAAATCCAAGACCAGGAGTTAGGCAGAACATAACTATTAATGACCACAACTTCGAAATAGTAAAAGAGTTTAAATATCTAGGGGCGGTAATCACAGATGACAACCAAATATAAAAAGAGGTCTCAGCAAGGATAGCTGCATGGGATAGAGCATTATACTTCCTATCATCATTATTAAAATCTAAGCTTCTAAAAAGAAAATCTAAATTAAGAGTATACATGCCAATTATTCGCCCAATTGTTTAATATGGAAGTTGGCTGTGGCTGAAAGACTTCGGTCGATGGCCTTTTGGTACATTGTATCAATAAAGTATGTCTCTCCCTCTCTCTGGAAGTTAAACATGGATTCTACATCAGCGAGAAATAAATAAGGCATCGCAAAGCTGTATTGGTGACTGTTTATTAGTGTTTATAGGTTTACTGTAAAGACGTCGAAATCATTAGACCGAAAGCAATAGACCGAACTTATTAGACCGAAAAGCAATTTACCGAAATCTTACTAGACCGAACCGTAGGAGACCGAAAAGCAAGAGACCGAGAAGCATTAGCTACATAATACAGGGTGCTCAAACATGATTGTAATCTGACAAAGGTTAACATCAACCTCCCTGCACCCTTTATCCAGGCTTAGGACTGGCAGCACAAAGTACTGGCGAGTTTAGAGGTTGTTTTTTGCTTTGTTTTTTTTTTGTTTATATTTTTGTTTTTATTTGTTTTTATTTTTTTATTTGTTTTTTGTTTATTTTTTTCTGTATTATGTACAATACTAAAAATTAAATACTAAAAATAGTTTAGAGGTTGTTTTTTTGCTTTGTTTTCTGTTCACTCATCACTTTACCCTTTATTTATTGTTACCCTCACTAATTTGTTTAACGGATGAAAATTATTTTATATAAGACTGACAGAGTAACAATCTACACAGTCTATATATAAAATAATACAAAAAAAATACAATAAACAAAAAGGTAGGTATACAAAATATTACCATAATTTACTACAATCTTTTTGATTTATCATTTCGGTCTTATGCTGTTCGGTCTAGTAGGGTTTCGGTAAAGTGCCTTTCAGTCCAATGAGTTCGGTCTACTGCTTTCGGTCTAATGATTTCGGTCTAATTATCGTGTACCGTGTTTATGGAACTGACATATCGTCTGACTGAAAACATCGTCTGACATATAAAAGCTAAGATAAGATCGATCGGCAGGTCATGGGGTAAGATCAGACGAAGACAGAGTGTTAAGGGTCGTTTTCACGCTACGTCTTATTGTACGTTTTGTGTGTCATACAAAAGGTACGACAAAACGTACGTTTTGTCCAGTGTATAATGTGGCGGGTAAACAGCAAAACGTACGTCTTGTCGAATCGAAAAAATTAAATCCGCTTATTGACAAACCGTACGTTTTGTCGTACGTTTTGTATGACACACAAAACGTACAATAAGACGTAGAGTGAAAACGACCCTTTAAAGACAGTGTTTTTTGAGAGACGGTAGAAGATTAGTAGGCCGTCCCCGAAAAATATGGAAGGATAATGAAGAACCGAAACTACAGGGTAATATTCCATGGTGCTTAATGTATGCTGATGATGTCGTGTTAGTAGGAAATAGTGAAAGAGACTTAGAACAAAAAATGGAACAGTGGAGGCAAGCTCTGGAGGAAAAAGGTTTAAAACTTAGTAGGACAAAAACAGAGTACTTGGAATGTTCATTTAAAGATGGAGTTACTACAAATAAAATGGTATCTTTGGGTGGTGAACTGATTGTAAAAAGCAATAGTTTTAAGTACCTGGGATCGGTATTACAGAGTAATGGAGAAATAGATGGAGATGCATGCAGTAGAATTAGGGCTGGATGGATAAAGTGGAAAGAAGCGAGTGGTGTGTTGTGTGACAGAAAAATTCCAATGAACCTGAAGTAAAAATTCTCTAAAACAGCCATAAGACCGGCTATGATGTACGGAACTGAATGTTGGGCAGTGAAAAAGAAAGAGGAACAACGAATGCATGTGGCGGAAATGAGAATGCTTAGATAGATGAGTGGAGTGACAAAGAAGGATAAAATTAGAAATGAGTATATTAGGTGTGGTCTAGGTGTGGCACCAATTGATGCCAAAATGAGAGAGCATAGGTTAAGAAAGTTTGGTCATGTTCAACGTCGAGATGTTAATTACCCAATACGAAAAATAGCTGAAGTGCAGATTCCTGGAAGGAGTAGGAGAGGAAGACCAAAGAAGACCTGGGGGGAGACGATAAGGCAGGACATGTTGGTAAAGGGGATTAACATTGATATGACCCAAGATAGAATTGTGTGGAGAAATGCAATTAGGGAAGCCGACCCCGCATAGGAATAAAGCAAAGAGTTAATTAATGAAGAACCGAAGTATCTTAAATTAGTACAGGCGGCTTGTAAAATTATTTGCATAATTGAAGCAACGATGTGAATCATTTTATTTCAAAAAGGTAAAGTTTTCAATCCTAATAGCAACATTAATAATATTGAAAAATATTAAAAATATTACTAAAATATTTTTAAATTGAAAACTTATTGGTCCATTTACCTGGTAACACCTTCATGGCTTCTAAAATTTGCAAGCCAGATGGATGCTGCAATGAAGACAATAGGGAATTCTAAAAAGTTGCAATTCACAACCCCCGTCTGCCGCTTGGTAAAGTTCCAACGGAAAATGGACCTAGTTACTCTATAGGAGTAATACTAATATAAAATAAAATGGTATACATTTACATACATACTTTAAAATTCGTAAAATCCACACGGTGAGAGGAAAAATTAAATACATTTTTCACACTTTTTAGTCGCGGCTCGCGGAAAATTTAAAATTTTGAAAAATGGCTCGGGCTCCATTCCTGGTATATACCAATGATACAAACCAACGACGTATGACGTAGATATTATTAATATTAGATGACACATGACACAAGCTCGAAACAAATGACTGTGAATGAAAAGCCCTATAAAATCTACATAGTTTAGCTATCGAAGCACATTTATATGGTACCTATCTAATTCCATTCGTTGGGTGCGTACTGACTATTAGAGCGTTTTCTTCCGAACGAACCAAACGAACCAAACGAGCCGAGCGCACACATACAAGAAAACGCTCAGGTTATTCATTACTTCGGAAGAAGAGAATCTGGTTATAAATGCTGGGCCTTCTTTTCTTATTTCCTTTACTACAAATAGAAATAAATTAAAAAATATATATCAAAAAGACATTGAATATGAAGGTTGTGTTGAACCAGGTTTTGACATTCTTTAACCAGGTTGTTTTTCTTCTTCTTGGACCTCGATTTTCAAATATTTTCCTTGTATGATGGTTTGCAGGAGGGCATATCTGGATACATTTCGCATAATGTGTCCAAATTATTCCAACTTTCGAGATTTGATGGTGGTTAGTACCTCTCGGTTTTTCCCCATTTTTTTAAGGACCTACTCATTTGTGACCCGGTCGGTCCACGAGATTTTAAGTATTTTCCGATATAGTCACATCTCAAATACTTCCAATTTTCTGCACATATCTTCGTTTAAGTTCCAAAAAAGGACAGAAGAGGTAGCTTCGCAGCATTCTTACTTTTCTGTCAAGAGAGAGGTTGTGGTTCTTGAAGAAGACTCCCATCGGGTTGAAGATGGATCTAGCTTATCCGATGCGCGCTAATTCAGATTACCTAGGTCTGAATGAGATAAATAACATTGAGCTACTATAACTCAAGGTCAAATACGTATACAATAAAAACAATCCTGGCTTAAAACATATTATGAAGTAAATACATGAATAAATAACTTCGTTTAACATCTAAGCTAAGAAAACATATCGCACTCTCAGTGCAAGACTGCAGTTAGTCAAAATAAGTAAGTTTCGAGATAAAAATGATTTTGTTTATTTTCGTGCTAATATCGGTGAAATAAGACACAAGTTTTAAGAAAAATTAACATTTAATTATGATTTTGCATGCTTTTCA
This sequence comes from Diabrotica virgifera virgifera, assembly GCF_917563875.1. NCBI lineage: Eukaryota > Metazoa > Arthropoda > Insecta > Coleoptera > Chrysomelidae > Diabrotica > Diabrotica virgifera. The sequence goes on along the minus strand of NC_065444.1, from coordinate 232,046,395 downwards.
GCCTATATTACATTAACCAAAAATAGAAATTTAAATAAAGTAATATTAATGCAAAAAAATTAGGAATTTCAAAGTTACAACACTTTTGCACGGAAAAAATTGTTAATCACTACACATTTAGTATTAGAATTTCAAAGTTACAACAGTTTTGCACGGAGAAAATTGTAAAAAGTGTAGACACATTTACTTTTACAGTAAAACCTGTGTTACCGGCCACCTGCCAATATCGGCCACCTGTACTAACGGCCAGTTTAAAAATTCCCCAAACCTATTATGTATATCTAGCTTTCAAAAACTAGCAATACCGGCCACCTTTCTATATCGGCCAATAGTTCTTTCATTTTTAGTGGCCGTTGCTGACAGGTTTTACCGTAGTTGTTGTCCTCTTCTCGTACATCATCTTGTGCCAAAATATTTTTATAAAAACTATGGTGGGCTTCTGGTATCATACCCGAATGGCATAAGTATACCAAATCTTTCTTTTTGGCCATTTGAATTTTTAACTGTTCTTTTGCAAGTTTTCTGAGAATAGATATTTTTGACCTCTCAGTATTGTCAATACACAAGTTTTGAGATAACTGTTCTTCCTTTCATGAGAAAAAATACTTTTTGGTCGTAAATAATTATGTGGTTTTAATCCAATCTAACAAATAAATGGTCAAACGACATCGCACACATCTTATGGAAAATAAATATAATATTACACAAAGGACATAAAATTAACATGAATAGATTGGTCTCGAATCTTTGTTTATTGTCTCAGCCGTTAATGGTTTACGTCGGCGCGCTGTATATTAAAATTAAACATCACAGATATAGATATTACGTAAAATAACAAATACCTTACTTTTTTCATTGCTTGTTATCGAATCCGTTACAATGTTCCATGCAAAACTGTTGTTACTCTGTTACATTAGAGTTACAACAGTTTTGCATAGAACTTATGTTCAAAAACGCAAAATAGTTAAACTGTTGTTATTGTAATATTTAGCCCATTAAGCATTTGAAAGTTACTAAAGTTTTACAGGGGATAGATATGCATATTTACAATCGAATTCCATGATTACTTCATTTTCATAAAATTTTGAGTTACTGCAGTCTTGCACTGAGGGTGCGATATACAAAAATCTTATCAAATATTTTCGAAATGGTCAAAACAAAAACAAATGAATATAATCTAGAAGTATGGACTACCTATTGTACAGGAAGAAACACAAATAATAATTATTTTTATATCATTAAAGGAGGTGTTATAATATTATTTGAAGCAACAACGGTAGACTGGTTCAGTTTAGGAATCTATAAAGAAAACGATTTTATTTTATTTTTTTTTCGTACGAACCATCTCACCAGCTGACTCATTGGTTACGAGTTAGCTTTAAGGCACCCCTGAAGAAGGTGTCCTAAACACCGGTGTGTGAATTTTCTAAAAAATAACAACAGAAAGCGCCAATTTATAATTTTACTGAAAGATACTAAGTCCCAGGTAGTGCCATATTGCAAAAACAATTGAACATTTTTTAAACTTCGTCTCTATAGTATAGTATAATTGATCCAAAAGATGGCATAACCCAGACATCCAAAGTGAAAGTTATCCTTCAACACCAAATTGCTCTATATGATCCATAAAATGTCCAGAAAAAAGTCACCCCATTTAAGGCGTCGGATTTAGGGGCGGGCGGGGGGGAAGAAATCGGTAAATTCGTAGTTTTTTAGGTTCTTCGTCATTATTTCTAAAACTATGCGGTTTAGCATGAACAACCCTCTATACAAAATTGTTCTACATTAAATTTGAAATAAAAAAGGCACAATGCATAGTTATTCTAAAATGAATGGTTTCAAAGTTCCGGAGGTAGTATAGTATAACTGGTCCAAAAAAAGACTAACCCCAAACATCCAAAGTAAAAGTTTTCCTCCAGCACCAAATTGTTCTGTATTGTCCACATATTTTTAAGTAGAATGTTACGCCATTTTGAGCGTCCGGTTTGGAGGAGTGATGGGGGAGAAGTTGGTAAATTAGTAGTTTTTTTGGGTTTTTCGTCAATATTTTTAAAACTATGCTTTAGCGTAAACAATGTTATATACAAGAATGTTCTATATAAAATTTAAAATAAAAAATGTTTGATACATAATTGTTATAAAATCAACGGTTCCAGAGTTACGGAGGGTGAAAAGTGGAGGTTTTCGATACTTTTTATATTCTTTGGGCCATTCATAGAAATTTTCTTTAACAGGATTGTGTTTTGTAAAAAAAAATTGCTATTTCAGTGACCGATGATATGTTAGTGATAAGCCCTTGAAGAACTGTCAACCTCACCACCCAAAATCATTATTAATTGCCCAAAAAATATAAAAAGTATCGAAAACCTCCACTTTTCATTCTCCGTAACTCTGGAACCGTTGATTTTATCACAATTATGTGTCCAACATTTTTAGTTTTAAATTTCATGTAGAACATTTTTGTATAGAACATTGTTTACGCTAAAGCATAGTTTTAGAAATATTGACGAAAAACGTACAAAAACTACTAATTTACAGATTTCTCCCCCATCTCCCCCCCCCCCCCAAACCGGACGCTCAGAATGGGGTAACTTTTACTGAAGAATATGTGGACCATATAGAACAATTTGATGTTGAAGGAAAACTTTTACTTTGGATGTCTGGGTTAGGCCTTTTTTGGACCAACTATACTATAATAAGTACCTCCGTAACTTTGGAACCGATCATTTTAGAAATATTATGAATCGGACCTTTTTTATTTAAAATTTAATGTAGAACATTTTGTATAGAAGGTTGTTCATGCTAAACCGCATAGTTTTAGAAATATTGACGAAATACGTAAAAAACTACGAATTTACAGATTTCTCCTCCCTCTCCCCCCAAACCTGATGCTCAAAATGGTGTGACTTTTTTCTCTGAACATTATGTGGACCATAAAGAACAATTTGGTGTTGGAGGATAACTTTCACTTTGGATGTCTGGGTTTGGGTCTAATTATACTATACTACTATAAGTAATCCAGTATATTCATTCCAGATTAGAATTTCAATTGCAATTATACTTTTTTAAAAGCAGGATCTTACCTTAGAGGATATTTAAAATTGTTTATGATGTGTTTTGTACTGTACAGTATATATTTCATTCCTTTTTAATAAACAATGTTTTTATACAGTGCATTCATAAAGTGTGGAAATGGTCTATTATGTCATGACTTAATTATTTTCAGAGCTAAAGCTGTGACAGGTCGATTTTTATTTTTAAATTATGATTTTTTGACGTATATCCCATAATAGTGACGTTATCGATTTTGGCGTGATGACGTCATCGATGATTTTTTTTTAAATGGGAATAGAGGTCGTGTGGTAGCTCATCTGAAAGGTGATTCAATTCTCTATTCAGTCATATAAACATTAACATCATTATTTATACCGGGTTGCCAAAAAAAATAAATTTTGAATTAAATTAATTGCCGCAAAAAAATATATGTAATTTATTTAACTCTAAATACATTTTACTGCTCTCAGAAAAGAGAAAAAAAAATGTTTATTTTACAAATAAACATTGCTTTTCGCTTAAATTAAATTTTCAAACTGCCAAGGGGCAGGTGTGTGGTGGCTGTTTGACATTTAATTTAAGCGAAAAGCAATGTTTATTTATGAAATAAACATTTTTTTATATTATGTGGCATCAGTAAAATGTATTTTGAGTTAAATTAATTACATACATTTTTCTTTTTGCGTCAATTATTTTAATTCAAGAATTAATTTTTGGCCACCGTGTATAAATTATGATGTTATTGTTTATATTAATGAATAGAGAATTGAATCACCTTCCAAATGAGCTACCACACGACAATTATTCGCATTAAAAAAATCATCTATAATGTCATCACGCCCATATCGATGACGTCACTAGTATGTACTATACGTGAAAAAATCGTAATTTAAAAATAAAAATCGACCTGTCAGAGATTAACTCTGAAAATAATTAAGTCATGAGATAATAGACCGTTTCCACACTTTATAAATGCTCTGTATAAACAGTTTACAAGAATAAAAAACCGTTAAACGCCGTAAAAATGAGTGACGCATACAATATTCCAGCTACAAAAGATCTGATATGAATATTACGTGGCGCGAAAATGTATTTTCATTTTGATGCAAAACAAAATTCTAGTTTTATTTTAAAAGAGTTTGACACAAAAGAGTAACTTTGATACAGTTTTAATTTTGAAACCCTTTTGTGGCGCGTTTATTTCAAATTTAGCAAATATTATGAAAAAATCTTTTAAAGTAAACCTAGAATTTTGTTTTGCATCAAAATGAAAATACATTTTCGCGCCACGTAATATTCATATAAGATCTTTTGTAGCTGGAATATTGTATGCACCACTCATTTTTGCGGCGTTTAGCGGTTTTTTATTCTTGTATCAGGAGTTTTTCAAAGTTATTTATAAATTAAATATATAAAGTTGAATGCAGTGTTTCTCGATTACACGTTAAGCTTTAAAAATGGTCGCCTTTGTCGCATTATCTCCCAAATGATCTAGTGTCCATCGAATGTACACTAGATTTTTTTTCTATTAGAAATAGATTGAAAACAATATTTGTATGGCCGGTAAAGGAACTCGGATTGACCGTTGCCAGATCAAATTAGCGTCGTATCCACTACAACTACATAAGCCATTTAGTAAACCATAGGAATAATCGTTAATTGGATTATATTTTTGTAGCTTAATAACTTCTAAACGGCTTAACCGATTTTCTTCACTAAACATGAGTTTGAAACGTATGTATTGACAAGTAGTATCTTATGCATCTAAGGTCAAGTATGATAACTGAAGTTGTTACAGGAATTATTGAGCTTGAAAAGCCGTTTTTCCCATAAGAAATAGATTTGATCATATTTATGAAGCCTATAACTTAAAAATTAGAATTTTCCCGGATATAAGGTATACACCGTTAGATTTGCTTAGAGTCCTTCTAAAAACGCTTAGTTATTGGCGTAATTCGTAGGTTGAAATTTTGAGTAATTGTCGAAAAACCAAAATTTTCAAAGTTTAGTTTTTCAGTTTTTCGGCTATACTGAGCCGTGTGTATGTCTGATCCTGACAGCTTAAACACCATTTGAAAGCTTAATTCAGCGCTATTAATTTGGTGTATTTACTGTTCTTTCTCTTCTTAAACCGACGATATATACCGCCAAAAAATATGTCGCTTTGCACCTACCAAGTCCTATTATTGCTGTCTTATGGGTAGTCAAAACTTACCAACTACACCGGTTCTGAATCGGGCCTCACCCCCTCTTAAAACACAGAAAAAAAATTTAGATCAGTTTAACTTTTCCACACATATACATAATGTATATGTTATAGTCAAATCCCGAATTGCAGGCACTCCTAGGTTTGACTAGGCAATCCTCAGGTCTGACTGACCGTCTTAGTCAAAGCCCGAAATAAATTACAGTTTCGGCCTTTGACTAGTCAAACCTAGGAGAGACTAAGTTGGTCAGGCAAAGGTCGAAATTAAATTTTATGAAATCGGGGTTTGACTAGTCAAACCCCGGTCAGCTATTAAAATGTAATTCGTTAGATTAGGTTTAATAAAATGTAATTTTTTAATTTTATTGGTTATTATTTTTATATTGTCGTAATTAAAATAAATAAATTAGTGTTTATTCTCACATGTTGAGGCATTATGGCATTTAGTTTTTCTTAAATATCCCCAGAACACTTCTATTTAGAAAAACGAAAACTGGTACGCTTATTTATCTTCCAGAGATAAATCGATTCCATCAATAATTACGAATTTCTAGTACAGGTCATAGGCGTCCATTTTGAGTAGGGCAATGGTTATTTTATCGCATAACTTTTTTGTCTTTAACTTCTAAGCATTTTTGACACTGGATTATTAAATTATGAGGCATTCTAATACTAAAAGTTACTCTTTAAGTCTATAAAATGCACCGTTTTCTAGAAAAATCGATTTGAAAACTTTTAGTTTTTTGAATTTGGAAAAAAATTTCAGTAGTAACTGCATGAGAGCTCTAAAATTATCAATTTGTTTCCTGAGTCGCCCTACCCAAAACGGACGCATATGACCTGTACTACAATTTCGCAAAAAAAACGTACCAGTATTCGTTTTTCTAAATAGTTTTTTTACGTTTTTTCAAATTAAAAAAAAAAACGAAAAATGTTCAAATCGACTTTTCTAGAAACGGTGCATCCTACCGACTTAGAGCAAAAGTACCTTTTAATACTATAATACCTCACACTTTAATAATCCAGTATTTTCTATGGAAAATAAGCCACAATTTTACTAAAAAATGAATTTATTAACGTTTCGTTTTTTATATCCCATAGAAAATACTTAATTATAAAAATGCCACAAGGAAATAACTTCAGAACAACATTAATAATCCAGTGTCAAAAGTGCTTAGAAGTCAATGACAAAAAAGGTATGAGATAAAATATCCGTTGCCCTACCAAAAACAGACGCCTATGACCGGTACTAGAAATTTGTAATTAATGGAATCAATTTATCTCTGGAAGATAAATAAGCGTACCAGTTTTCGTTTTTCTAAATAGAAGTGTTCTGGAGATACTTAAGAAAAACTAAATGTCATAATACCCCAACATGTGAGAATCAACACTATTTTTTTTATTTTAATGACGACATAATAAAAATAATAAACATTAAAATTAAAAAATGGCGTTTCATTAAACCTAATCTAACAAATTACGACATTTTAATAGCTGATTGGGGTTTGACTAGTCAAACCCCGATTTCATAAAATTAAATTTCGACCTTTGCCTGACCAACGTAGTCCCTCCTAGGTTTGACTAGTCAAAGGCCGAAACTGTAATTTATTTCGGGCTTAGACTAAGAGCGTCAGTCAGACCTGAGGATTGCCTAGTCAAACCTAGGAGTGCATGAAATTCGGGCTCTGACTATAACATATATACATATCCACAAACATTTTCCCTTTTTTAAATAAAAATTGACTCATATTTCTGAGCTCGGTAACTTTTGAACGGTATAACCGATTTTCAAAATTAGACATCCGTTGGAAAGGTACTGGTCGCTTCTATTAGAAGCCGCAAAGGTCGGAGTTAAATTTTCAAAGTTTTTGGGAGTTTTGGGGACGAGAACGAAAATCAGACCCTAAATAAGAAGGGCCAATGCCCTAAAATCCACACCCTTGGACCAAAATGAATGGTTGACATATGAATGGGTGACATGTGAATATGGTTTCCTGAACTTTAAGCTGGGAGTTGGCCCAATTTTCAAGTCAGTCAGATTTAGAAAATCGAAAATTTCGTGTATATCTAGTGTCGCGTATAGTGGGTGTACGTGTGGCGCACTGGCGAGAACTGCCGTTCTCTGGTAATTGATAAGCTTATCTACTATTAATATACGGTTTTATTTCGTACATATTTCCCTTTTTTAAATTTCATTTTAAATTGTTATGGTATAAAATCACGTATGATTAAAAAATAAGGTTAAAATATACTATTAAAATAAATATTATAGGTTGGAAAGGTATAGGTTGGAAAGGGGTAAGGACCCCTGTATTTTATAATTCTAAAGGCATAATTTTAATTGACTATATTGAAAAAGGTAAAATTATTAATACCCAATATTATTGTGTATTTTTGGCAAAATTTAAGCAGGATTGAAACTCATTGGAACTCAGTGAGAAACTTCCCCACATATAGAAGAAAAAGTGTATGTCTCCAAAAGAATACATCAGCGCACCAGGGCTGCTTTATCCATTAGGCAATATAGGCAGCTGTCTAGGGCGGCAAATTGTGAGAGGGCGGCACAGGGGCGTCATTTGAAATTTTGATTGGGGGGGGGCAAGCATTATATAATATACAATACATTATATGATGTAATGATGAAAACTGAAAGCATTTTTTGTAAATTTCAGTCATTTTTAGTTTCGGGGTGGGGGGGGGCAACTGCCTCCCCTAACCCTACCAAATGACGCCCCTGGGGCGGCAAAAATACTGTACAAAAAATATTTGTATTTAAAAATTAAAATCGCTTCGCTTATTCTGCAAACTTTCACATGCGTGCCTTAAAATTGTACTTTTAACACTTATATCATAAATAACTATTTGGGCGAAAAATTTTTTTATCAGTACTTTTTAAACATTATTAGAAATCTTAATTATACTTGCCAGACATTTCTGTGGTTTAAAAAGTAATGACAAAAAAAATTTTCGCCTTAAAATTATTTTAAAATCAATATACAAGTTGATTGATTAGTGTGATAATGCTCAGTAGATCCGCTATAGTAATAGATAGCAATAAAAATTATTAACAAAAATTGTAGCCAACTTTGAGCTTCATATTACGAAATTAGTTAGAATGTTACAGGGTGTTCGACAACATAGTGGCAGACCAAACTTATGTTTTTTTTTTAAATGGAACACCCTACATTTTATTTTATATTCGAAATCTTCGTAACGTATCCATCACAAAAATATAAAGGTTTGTTATGTTATAAATATAGGGCTTTTACAAAGGTATAACCAATTTTCTATGAAAATCGCAACAAGTTCAGCTCGCTGTATAAATAAAAATAAGCACAACAGCAATGGTTTATTGGTGCCATATATTTTTTTGTTGGTTGTGAAAATTTTTAAGAATTGTTGATATTGCTAATTTTCTTTATATCGAATACAACGTGAGTTAAAACGCAAGTACATTCTTTTCCCCGAAATTTTAAATGGAACTCCCTATATTTTATATATTCGAGATATTTTCATTTTTTAGCCCAAGATATTAATTAGGATGTTCGATTTAAAATTAATGCAAAAATAATGTACTTGCGTTTTGAATGACCCTGTGTTCGATATGAAGAAAATTAGCAATATCAACCACTTTTATAAATTTTAACAATCAACAAAAAAATATAGCACCAATAAGCCATTGCTGTTGTGCTTATTTTTATTTATACAGGGAGCTGAACTTATTACGATTTTTATAGAACATTGGTTATAACTTTGTAAATACCTTGTATAACAAAACAAACCTTTATATTTTTGTGATGGGAAAGTTAAGAAGTTTTTGAATATAAAATAAAATATAGGGTAATCAAACAAGCTTACATTTTAGAAAAATATAAGCTTGTTTGATTTTTTCCGAAATAATGCAAGTTTTCGATCTGCATTGACTCCCCTATGAAATAAATTTATTTACCCTTATTGTTATAAGTATCACTTATAGTAATATTGTCAAAAAAAATGCATGGCGTCTTTTTATAATAGTAATATGTAACATTACGCTTGATATAAAATAAAGAATATTTTTAATACATTTCCAAAAACAATACATTTCTTATTTAAGGGACCGTTCAAGTATTACGTAACGCAAATGGGGGGGGGGGGTCAAAAATCTTCAAAAATTGCGTTACATAGGGGGGAGGGGGAGTCAAAAGTTTTCAAAATCGCGTTACGTAATATTTGAACTCTCCCTAAATAAAAAATTCTGCTTGCATTTTTTTTTCGCACAAATGGTACATTTTTGAAGGGCGGCTACTAGAGAATTGCCTAGGGCGGCAATTGACCTAAACGCGGCCCTGCAGCGCACAAGAGCGTTCTGACAATCATAAAACTTAATAAGTTGGGCTTTTAATTGCTGCCTCGTCTAGTTTATTCTCCTGAGTATGCTCCCTCCGATTATTCTGTGTGCCCAAATCTGAAGAGATGAATCGTTTTATTTAATAAAAAATTCAGCTGAACAAACAGATAATTATTGGCGAAACAAACGTCATTTTGGGGACCTTCTAGACAAGGCGAAAACGGCGGGTTCGTTGGAAAAAATATTCCCATGAGATTTTTTTGACTAATCACATTCGTGAGACACCCCAGAATAAGGTTCAAGAAGTAGCTCGCGCGAAAAGTGGTCCAATTTTTTTTAACAATTTTTTTAATCAAATTGCAAAAATCAATAAATAGCCATTTTTAAGACATAATAACTCGGTTAAAAATGATTATTATGAAAGTCAGAAAGTGACTAAATCAAATGATCCCCCCTTCATGATCCTGAAGAAATTTGTGTCATTAATTTTTTATTAGGCTGTTATTTTTAATTATTAATAATGAGTGGTAAGATCGTATTGACGCGGCTGTAAATGTGAGTGTGAGTGAGATGCTCCATTGGACTGCCTGAATGGCATCTCTTTCGCACTCATCATGGACGGCCGCCTAATACGTGCATGGCGCTCAATATTTCTACTTAAAAATAACAGGTTAGTAATCAAACAGTGACAAAAATTTCTTCAGGATCTTGTAGGGGGGCTTTAAACTTTGATTTAATTACTTTCTGACTTTCATAGTAATAACTTTTAACCGAGTTACTAAGCCTTGAAAATCGTCATTTTTCGTTTTCTTCAATATTAAAATGCTTTTACCTCGAAAACGATTAACTTTAGAGAAAAATTATAAGAGACCTTTTTTATCCAGAATGGTCCAAAAAACGTAAAAAAAATTGTTCCTGCCAAAAATATTGATTTTTGCAATTTGATTAAAAACAAGCTGAAAATACGAGCATTATCATAACGAAAACTTTGTATATTTACGTATTTTAATTCATAATACGGAAAATTTCTATTATGAAAATTAGTTTAGAATTAATAATTATGTTTTAATGTGCAATTATATCATTCTAATTTAAATGTTCTTCTTCTTCATGTCCGTGCTCGATTATCGAACGTTGGCTATCAAATTGGCTATAGCAACTTTGTTAACGGCAGCTCGGAAAAGGGATGCAGAGGATCTGTTATACCATTCTCTCAGGTTTTTAAGCCATGACGTTCTTCTTCGACCTGGCCCTCTTCTTCCGTCTACCTTGCCTTGTATTATTAAATGGAGTATATTATATCTCTCTTGGTGTCGCATAACATGGCCAAAATATTCAAGTTTTCGATTTTTAACTGTTCTGACGACTTCTGTGACTTTTCCCATCCGGTGCAAAACAACTTCGTTACGAACTCTATCCACCCAACTTATTCGTAGGATTCTTCGGTATACCCAAATTTCAAAGGCTTCCAATTTCTTGAGAAGAGTATCTGTTAAAGTCCAACCTTCGACACCGTACAAAAGAGTAGAGAACACATAACATCTCACTAATCTAATTTTAAGATTCAAAGTAATGTTGTTTCCACATAAAAGTTTCTTTATCTTAAAGAATGCAGCTCTGGCCTTCTCTATACGTATTCTAATTTCTTTGCTCATGTCCCAGTTCTCATTTAGATTACAACCAAGGTAGGTGATACTGTTAGTTTTCTCTAATTGTTCACCATAAGCTGTTACTACTTCCGGTTGTATTGTTATGAACTATAAAGCTAGTTTACTCTTGATCGAAATTCATATTTTTTATATACCTCGTATAAAATTAATAAAATTTTATACATGATGGTTGCATCATAAATCTTAGAACATGAGGAGCTTTTTATGATGAATAACTTTTCTTCGTCAAATTAAAAATAAAAGAGTTATAAATGAAAATGTTGTTGGTATCCATAATTTGAGAGAAATCTTCAAATATTTTTTTCCATGAGAAGGATGTAATTGCACATATCAGACCATAATTTTTTATACCAAACAATATTCTACAATAGTCAACTGTCTATGCTAAAACTAACAAGAAGATAGCAATAATGTGCTTCAAGTTTTGGTAAATTTAGTGGTTTAAATTTTGAATTAATTGTTAAAAAGTATATCTGTCCATCAAGAAAAATTTACTTTTACTCTTGGTAGTTGTTTTGTTGAAAATAAGTATTTCCATATCAAGATATTGGTGATAATTGTGCATTATTGGTTTTATTGTTTGTGTTTTTTTGCTCAAAAGCAATTACCAGGGAATTTAATTAAATTCAAGGTCAGTCCAGCTTATACTTTCTACCAGTGGCGTGCCTACATTGGTTTGCCGACAATTATTAATAAGATTTGAATATTTTTATTGGTTTAGTTAAATTTAATGAATATGAATGGATCTTGTAATGTGTGCTCCTCGGAGCTTGGTGACGACGATAAACAATCCATAGCTTGTGATAGTTGTCGTGTACGTACACATCTTCAAGAGAGTTGCTCTGGATTAACAGCAACAGAAGCCAGAGCAGTGACCCTGCAAAAAAGATTACTCATGCATTTCTGTGAACAGTGTCGTTCTGTATTCAAGAGTGTACCTATCATGGTTAGGAAGATAACTGCTTTGGAGGATGAAATTAGATCATTAAAAGAAAAGGTGCAAAACTTGGAGAAAACGCCGACAGCCATTTCCACTAAAACTCTTTTGTATGAGTCAAATCAAAGAATTATAAGGTCACAAAATCTGATGGTATTCAACGTGCCAGAATCTGATTCTCAGAATCTAATGCCTGGTTGCACCAACAGATCTTAAGCTCTAGCTTAGCTAAGCTCTACTTTTAAATAGGGCCTCCTTGAGTATCAATTACGTTGCACCATAATTTTAGATTCTTACCTTATTATCAATTATATCTGTTATTATATTATGGTATTCTTATTGTAATATATTATAATTATATTATATTAATTCTTATGATATTCTCGACTTAAGCTTAAGATCTGTTGGTGCAACCGGGCATTAATAACCGTATACTACATGATAAGTCAGAAATCAATAAGTTATTTACTAAGTTGGAGATCAATTTGGAATCGGTAAATAAAGTAATACGTGTTGGTAAAAGGTTGGAGAATAGTGCAAAAGGGAGACCACTGAAGGTAATATGTAAAAGTCCTGATATAGTGAAAACTGCTTTGAAATCTGGAAATAAGCTGCGGAACTCTAATATAAGAATAGCTAATGATCTCACAAAGATGCAACAAGATGCATATATGGCTGCCAAAAAGAATTTAAAAGAAAGAAAATCTGCGGGTGAAGAAAACTTAGTTATTAGGTATAGAAATGGGGTTCCTGTAGTGTTGGAAGTTAAACCAAAAAACTAGCTTCTCTCCCATTAATGGTCTATTATCAAAATATTGGTGGCCTACGTTGCAAAATGTTAGATGTTTTAAAAATATTTCATGCTGTCGAAAGCAATCTGGATGCTAGCATTGCTAATGGTGAGGTGAATTGTAAGGGTTTCAGTATCTACAGGTGTGATCGCAATCAAATGACTAGTGCAAAGCAGAGTGGTGGTGGAGTAATAATCTTTATTAATAACAGAATTCAGTCTAAGCGTATTTCGGTTGATGAAGTTCGTGTTGAACAATTATACATATTATGTCAGTGCGATAACACAGAGTTTGTGATCGGTGGCGTTTACATTTCCCCAAGGTCTCCACGTGAAATTTACTCTAGGCATTGTCAAACAGCTGAGAGCTTAGTTTTGCAGTACTCATCTTATAGTATGTTGGTATTTGGTGATTACAACTTGCCTAATGCAGCATGGGATAATGATGAGTATGGTGTGTTGGTGAATTGTCCTGGTGGAGATCCTGCGGTGGATGTAGCACAAGCTTTTGGTTATTTGATATTTTTCCAAAATAACAATGTCCCTAACAATCGTAATGTATTTTTAGATTTAGTTTTTTCTAACGTTAGGGAACTGAATGTCATCAAAGCGGGAGATCCACTTGTTGATCCAAGTTTACATCATGTAGGGTATGAATGTTCCATAGCTCTCAACTTAAATGACACTAACACTACAAAATTGATTTATGAAGATTTTTTTTATGATTTTAGGAACGGTAATTATTTTGAACTAAATAACTTTCTTTCATTCATTAATTGGGATGGGTGTTTGGATAATAACGTTGATGATGCAACGAGTCTCTTCTATGATATCCTTTTAACAGGGATTTCTCTCTTTATTCCTCTGAAAAAATATAGAACATCTACATTTCCTAAATGGTTCTCCTCAGACCTAAGAAAATTAACAAGGAAAAAAAGGTATGCGCACCTTCTTTATCTTAAAAATTATTCTGACACTGAGTATATGAAGTTTTCACGTCTTCGAGCTGAATGTAAACGTTTATCTGAAATATGTTTTAACAACTATATTAGAGGGATTGAGTCAGACCTAATCAATATTCCTAAATCCTTTTGGAAGTATGTTAATGACAAAAGGTCAGGTCATCATTTACCTAATTCCTTATTTTACCAGGAACATACAGCTTGTAATGGTCTTGATATAGCCAAGTTGTTTATGAATTTCTTTCAGACAGTGTACAGTGTACATTAGGGTGGAGTGAAAATAAAACAAAATTTTTTTTTTTCTCAAATTTTTTCGCCTGTATGCGGAAAAGTGGTCTCACGTGTAGTGTAAGTAGCTTGCAAAAAATGAATTTGATGGGATAATTTTTTCCGGTGCCCCAAGCCACCTAAAAATTAAGATAACGTGAAAATAAAACAAAAATTTTTTTTTCTCAAATTTTTTCGCCTGTATGTGGAAAAGTGGTCTCACGTGTAGTGTAAGTAGCTTGCAAAAAATGAATTTGATGCGATAATTTTTTCCGGTGCCCCGAGCCACCTAAAAATTAAAATAAAGTGATTTTTTTTGCAGCTCTTCGCTTGTTTTCCGTGAAAACAACCCAGAACTCACCACGAGGAGGTGGCTGCAATTCGAGTTCCACCCACCCACCCACCTTTAAAACGTTTATGATTTAATGCTTGAGATTAGCTAAAAACTCAACTTTTGTGTTAAATTTAGGTAATGCTTGTCGGGAAACTATTTGGGACCTTATGAAGCCATCTCTTGCTTCAGGCCCACATACTTTTAAGGATGCCTCTGTTACCAACTTAACGCAGCGTTCTATAGCTTGGGAGTGACAGGGAAAACGTAGTATCTCCATTTCTTCAGGAACATCTTTAATCATCTGTTTTAGATCTTCTGTTGAAATTTTTTTTGTCATTGGAGGTTCGCTTATCACTAATTGTTGCCAGTCAATCATTTCAATGTAGTCATTTGCGTTAAAGTTAATTTCTGGGACTTTAAATTTTCTTATTTCATGGGAGTTTCTGGATTTTAAGATTCGCCGCAAACCTAACTCTCTGATATGCTGCCGTTCATCACAAAGCATTGCTATCAACACATTTTCAGGATGTGCAAAATAACCATTAATTTGTATTATCCTGTCCACTATTTTTTGCAGTTCAGGTGACAAATACCTCGTCCTTTTTACTAAATTAAATAAATGTACTGGTCCATCAAAACAAAATGGTCTTGCTTTAATCTCGAACCACAGTGGGGCATATACGTTTTGTATATAGCATACCAAAGATTTTAGGTTTTCCGAAGGAGGATCTGTTGCTACGTAAAGACGAAGAATTCTGCTTGCAGTTGTTAGCCATCTAGCATGTGAAATTTTTCCCGGTTGTCTTCTTGCTAAGTCACTCGAGATTTTACCGTTAGATACTGAATTACTAATTTCAAATAAATATTTCTGATCCGTGCTAAGCTTCTCGATTTCCTTTGCATCATATTTGGGTAAAACTGATCGAATTTGCTCAAATTTAACTACAGGAAGATGCTCGCAGTTTTGTAGTCCTTTTCCAATTTGTCCTGAAAACTCACGTGGTCCGGTAGTTTCTCCATCCAAGTGCTTTATTAGATGGCGCAGAGGTAGTTCATTGGTATGTAATATGCAAATAAACCATTGCATTGATCGACCAATTGCAAGTTCTACTTTACGGATAACACCATTGTGAATACCTGTATTGACAGCAGTTCCGTCGCATCCAACAGCTACCAAATTATCAAGGTCTACATTTTTATTTAGAAAGTCCAACATTGTCTTGCTGATTTCTTCTGCACTACCCGACGATACACTAATATGTCCTATATATTTTGACTTGGGCTCAGAGACTAAGACAATATGTTCTTCAGATATGGTAGTTTTGTAGTATTTATTATCCTTCATTTCATTTTGTAGAGTTCTATCTTTTCTACCATCAAAATAGATTCCATGAAGAAATTTAAAAATTTTTGTATCATCAATTTTAATCTGGTTGCGCCTTTTTTTTCTCTCCCGCCTAATTTTACTCCGATCTATGATTTTGTCATGACTTTCTACCGAGATGAAACTTAGATCTTGCAACACCGAGTTTGTTATTATGGATGCTACTCTATCAGATACTCCTGTACGATCGCATGCTTGAGCTAAGTTTGGCAAACTAATTCGCATTTGTTTTGTTTTTTTTGTATTCGGTAAATCGTCTTTTGTTCCGGTTTTTGTATTTTTCTCGTAGACACTTGTGGCACTTTCATCTGAAGACTCACTTATAATTTGTTCTACTGGAAGATGTGTTTCGGATCTTGATGAAGAAGATGTAGCTATTGGAGATTGTGTTTCCACAATTTTCCGGTAAATAGAGCGTTCTAGTTTTTTGGTAATTACTTTATCCACCGAACCAATTACCATTTTTCTATCATGCCTCTGATCTTTAATGAAGTCATGCTCTCGAGCCGGTATTTTATTTTTGCATTTGCATAATAAATAGTCAGAACATTTGCATGATGCAATATCAAACAATTTCTTTTCCAATAAATCTCTAAAATCTTTAACCTTTCTTTGCATATTGGCTGAGTTTCTACTTTTCATAGGTTTTTTAATATTTCTGTATTTTTGATGTAATTCCTTTAATTTAGATTTAATTTGTTGATCGGATATTATCGGAATGGATGCTTTAACCCACAGCAATTTTAATTCAACAAGAAGAATTTCATTAATGTCACTAACAGTTGGTTCAGCATTATTTGCTGCAGCTTCTTTCATAAACTGGCGAATACACAAAAAGTTTCTGATAACATCAGCACAGGTCGGTAACATATTGTCTTTAAACTTCCTTGGTGCTCCAAAAACACAACAAGCGACGTCTGTTCGTGTTTTAGGCATGTTTTCTTTTTTTACGGATCTCACGGACACAGTTTAACAACACAGAATAAAACAACGGTTCACTGTATTGCATCTAAATTGATACTAATACAAGAAACGCAGTTTGCTCTCGAATCGAACTACTACCAAAATTAACCAAGTAAGTATTAACGAAGGCGGGCGCATCGGCGCATTACTTTAGTGGGAGGCCAATAGCCTCAAATTTCGAAGTAGTGGGGGCACCGCTAAACGAAGTCCGATCGATTTGAAATTTTGCAGGGTATTACAACAAATATGCAGACCACTTTTCCGCATACAGGCATTTTAAATTTTAAAAGTTGATTTTTTCGCTCCACCCTAGTGTACATACCTAACAACAATCACTCTCAATTGCCTACAATTTTCGAAATTAAAAACTCTAATGTAAGTATTCATACACATCCTATTTCTGTTTCTGATATTTTTAATTGTATTAGCTCGATTCCCAATTAGCTCACTACTGGTCCTGATGGCGTTCCAAATTTCCTGCTGAAAAAGTGTGTTTGTACGATTGTTTTACCATTATTTTTATTATTTAATAAATCGTTGGAAACTTCGACGTTTCCCATAGCCTGGAAGGAAAGTTATATTATACCTGTATTTAAGAGTGGTCTGAAGGATAATGTTGAAAACTACCGTGGTATCTGCATCAAATCTGCTATTCCTAAGCTGTTTGACTGCCTTGTAGCTAAGCAGCTTTCTTTGTCTTGTCGAAATTTACTATCTGAGTCACAACATGGTTTTTGCAAAAATAAGTCCACTGCGACAAATTTGGTATGCTATCAGTCTGACCTTCTAACTCAGATCGAGGATGGTAAGCAAATCGATGCAATATACACAGATTTCTCTAAGGCCTTTGATCGTGTGGATCATCAAGTTCTTTTGTGTAAGTTGGTCTTATTTGGTTTTCATGCTGGATTTGTGGAGTGGATAAAAAATTACTTAACGGGTCGCAGTCAAAGGATGAAGATTGGTAGTCATCTCTCCGATGAAATAAAAGTAAGTTCTGGAGTTCCTCAGGGTGGTCATACTTCACCTCTCCTTTTTAACATCTTTGTTAATGATATAACTGACAGCTTTCGTAATAGTAAGTGTCTAATGTTTGCTGATGATTTAAAATTCTGGAGAGTTATAGAAACCATTAGAGACCAAGATTTGCTACAGGAGGATTTAGACTGTTTACATGCCTGGTGTGTTCAAAATAGACTTAATTTAAATACCAATAAGTGCTCTTTCGTAAGTTTTACACATAAGGTTGGGAGGGTTGAAACGAGTTATACTATATGTAACCAACAATTCAATCGCGTTTTTTCCATTAAAGACTTAGGTGTCATTATGGATGAAAAACTTTCTTTTATAGAACACATTAATTCTATTTCTGTAAAGGCATCTAAGCTTCTAGGTTTTGTTATGAGAAATTGTAAGTGTTTTTCTGTGGTAGCAACGATATTGGTTTATTGCTCAATTGTTAGATCCTTGTTGGAGTACTGTTCGGTAGTGTGGTCCCCTTACTATCAAAACCATATCGATACGGTCGAGAGGATCCAACATAAATTGTTACGTTACTGCGCATTCAAATCTTATCTAACTATAGTTAACCATGATTACTCAACTGTAGAGTCCCATCTCTCTCTACTTTCTGCATAAGTTGATTAACGCACAAATTGATTGTCCAAGTCTCTTGCGCCAAATTGATTTTAATGTTCCCAATCGAGCCCTTCGCTATCATAAAACATTCAATGTCTCTTACCACAGAACGTGCTATGGTTTTCATAGCCCAGTCGATAGGTATATGGGATTATTGAATGCTAGTAATATCGATGTTTTCAATATTTCATTGGATCAACTGAAGAGATCTCTGGCTTTATGATGTTCATTGTTGCAAAAATGTCTGTTTCATTATTGTTAATACGCCTTGTTAAATTTAGTGTTGTATGTTAGATATATTTGTTACATCTTATATTTTAGGTATATTGTGATTGCTTGTATTATTGCATCCCATCTTCTTATGTGTACTACTTTTTTGTGTTGATGCTAGTTATTATTATTATTGACTTTATAATTACACTTTTAATGGGGGTTTCCCGTATGATTAATAAATAAAAATAAACAAAAAAAAAATTATTTCATATACTGTCGGTTCGCTAAACTCAGACACAACTGGCTAGTGATTTTAGTCATGCCAATTCGACAAAAAAATAATTTCTAAATAGTTAATAATTACTAAATAATTAGTAATTTTGCCAATTTCGGTTAAATTCTCAAAAAACAAAAAAATTACCTACTAAAATCACTAGCAAGTTGTGTCGAGATTAGCGAACCGACTAGGTATATTTTAATTTCATAGCAAATGGAACAGTATATTTATCATAAAGGGAGGCCGTACACTGGTATAAACCTTTTTAAAACTGTTAATAAATTATTGCTTGTAAAATATTATACTCAAATTGTATTTTTGAACACCTTATTTATTTTATATAATAATTAAATTCACTATCAAATATCATTGATATTTTATTAATACTTAATTTAAAATTTAGTTTGTCATTCACGAAGTGTCAAACTCAAATGTAAATAACCTATGCTTTGCTTAACAAATCGAGATTAAAAAACTAGCCTACTTAGTAGCAACGATTTTAGCTGGACGTGTAGTGTGTCGGTAGAAAATAAACCGATTTTGACGTCACATTTAAGACTTTGAGGTCGATTATCTCGAAGACGGTTAGAAATATCGAAATGCCGTTTTCAGATTTGGATTCAGAAGAAAAAACTACATAAGAATCCATCGATAAATCTGATCTGAATATTGCAGGAGCGGCAACGCAATAACACACGCAGTTTTGCGAATTTATAAATGAAATGTTTTCGTTGAAAATTGTTAAGAAAAGGACACCGCACACATCTTATGGAAAATAAAATATCACTCAAATTCAATAAATTTTATATGAATAGATTCGTTTCAAATTAACGGTAAATTCTTATCATTGCGCCAACTCTGTATTTTCAATAATAAGCGCAGAAATTGATATAAATAAATCTGAAATCAAATGGGTACGTACATAAGTTAGAGAGAGAAAAAATATTTTAAAATATCCAAATTATCGGTACTCCATAAATCAGCGGATTAGTTTCACTAATCCGCTTAGGCCCAGCGGGGTTTAAGCTGTTTTGAATAGCACCCAGAGCAATAGTGATTGTAACTGACACATTTATGAATAATTTGCAATTTGCGCCGTAATTAATCATAATTAAGAGTTGGCGAAATGATAAGAATTGACCGTTAATTTAAAACGAATCTATTCATATAAATTTTATTGAATTTGAGTGACATTATATTTTCCATAAGATGTGTGCGGTGTCCTTTGGACCACTTCTCGCGTGGGCGCCTTCTTGAATCTTATTCTGGAATGTCTCACTAATGTGATTATGTGAAAAAATCTCATGGGAATATTTTCTCCAAAGATCCCGCCATTTTCGCCTTCTATTCCAAAATCGTATTACTTATTCAGACATCATAAAGACGTTAGAAATTTGCTGGAATCGTTGTATTGACCTAAGGCGACTATATCAAATAAAATTAAAGAATTTTCTGGAAAAAAATGCTATATGAAAACAAATACTATATCGATTAAAACACAATTAACTATATGTGAATATTATTCGTATCTATACGTATATGATTTTTTTGGTAACCTAATTAGCTAGGTCGTTTTCTACGTGCTACGAAATTATCTTTCAGAGACCTTGTTTATAATAAATTTTAGATACCACAAATTTTATTTGTCATGTATTTTTTTATGACACATTTAGACGTTTAAAAATATTTTTCGTCGCTATATTATAAGGCCGCTCATATGATATTGTCAGTTATTTGTTTGAAATCTCTATATCGCACAGATCAAGGTATCTATGTTAGATCATAATCACATCAATAAGGCTGATTTGTCCATTGTTCAACATGAACAGATATTTCTATCTTCTTCTGTTCTTTGCCTCTGCTATACAATTGGGCAAAATTGTTTTGAGATTCTCAGTCCATCGCGTTGGGGTCTTCCCCTTCACCGCTTGTCTGTGATCTGTGATCTACTCCGCATTCTGACAGTGCTTTTAAGATAGCGATAGTGACTGTTTCCACTGTGTAAAATTCTTTGTGGAAGTCAACAAAAATAAGAACAAGTGATCTATATCTAACATGTATTGTGGCCTGATCGAAATCCTACTTGTTCTTCTGACTAATAGCAATCAAGTTTCCTTGAATCTGTTTGCCAGTATTCGAATAAAGAGCTTGTATGGGTGGTTTATGAAGCTATAGACTCATGAAGCTATAGAATTCGTCCATATGTACCAGTATCTTTTTTATTGGCTGTTCGATGAGCTCTGGAACCATTTAACTTTTATATAATGTTTCATAGAAACTTAGATCATAGATCCCTTTTAATTTTATTTTTTTAGGAGGTAACTTGGTCCAATGATATTAAAAGGTATTATCCCGAGAAAACTTATACGTAGTTTTAAAAAATTTAAACGCAGAATGAAAGATTACACATATTATTATCGAGTGCCAAAAGATCCTGAAAACGTCTACAATGTTTATTTTAATAAGTTACGGGGGTGAAAAAAAAAGAGAAAATTTAGGGTGATTTTTTATTTCAAATATTTTATTTAAAAGAAACTTTTTCTTTGTTCCAGGGAACTTTCGGCCCTCGGTAATAATGTAGTCTTTCATTCTACGTTCATTTTTTTCAAAAATACTTATTAGTTTTCTCAGGATTCGAAAAAAAATTGATGCATTTAAATATCATTTGACCAAGACTTTGCGCCGACCCCCTTAAGGCTTGTGTAAAAATGTTCAAAAACATAATTAGTGCCGACAAAGAACAATAATTCTAAAACATAACAAAACTACTTTTTATGGTAGGGGAGCCCAAGCGGGGCTTGAGCTTTTTGCAGTTACTCGAACACATCCAATTAGCTTATGGGGAGAAACCTGGTACCCTGCAGATGTACCTCTATCATATATTGGCTCTTAACACAGTAAAGTTAGTTAAGGTGGGCCCGAAAAAAAATCTATCCTTAAAAATACTCGAAATTGTCAGATTAAGATAAGGTAAGTTAGGTACGTGCAAAAGAGTGTATATTTCCAAAATCTGACGATTTGATCGGGGGCGTAAGGAAATGATTGAGTCAAAAGGTTTCACAAAAAAAAGCGAATATTTCGCGAAATAAACGTCAGATCGGAAAACAAAAAAATACGACTTCCTTATCTTTCAAAAATCTATCAAATGGTACTAAACACGCCCCCCAGGGAGAGGGGTGGGGGTTACTTTAAAATATTAAATGGGACCCCTTAATTTTTATTGCAGATTTGGATTCTTTTCATAAAAATAAGCAACTATTATTCGGGATATTTTTTCGAATTATGGATAGATGGTGCTATAATCGGAAAAAACCATTATTGGAAATGGAAAATTTAATTAAAAAGTGAAAAGTCCCCACTAAAATTGAAAATTTTACTTAACTTTTTTGGTTTTAGGACCTAATAATCACAACTCAATAGGTCTCCATAACGCTCGAGTGACTGCAAATCTAGCGTACCATTTATTGCTCTCTTACCATTATTTAGCTAACGAAATCAATAGGGTGAATAATATGACAAACCAAAAATCTATATTTAAAATTTTTAATCTAAAATTCAATGTCACAATCAATAAACAAAACAGTTGACAGATATTTATTTAATTTATGTACGGCAGTCAGACGATATACATATTATCATAAATCCAAATTCAATTGCGGTATTAAAAACATTTTTAAATATGTACAAACTTTAAAGATAAGAACTTTAGACACATAATGAACATTTCAGCTAACGCCGAAATAAATTTAGGGGAATACCTTCTACAAATATATACAGGGTGTCCCGAAAAGATTGGTCATAAATTATACCACATATTCTTGGGTCAAAAATAGATTGATTGAACCTCACTTACCTATATACAATAGTGCACACAAAAAAAGTTACAGCCCTTTGAAGTTACAAAATGAAAATCGATTTTTTTTCATATATCGAAAACTCTCAGAGATTTTTTATTGAAAATGGACATGTGGCATTTTTATGGCAGCAACATCTTAAAAAAAAAATAAAGTGAGATTTGTGCACCCCATTAAAATTTTATGGGGTATGGTTCCCTTAAACCCCCCCAAACTTTTGTGTACGTTCCAATTGAATTATTATTGTGGCACCATTAGTTAAACACAATGTTTCTAAAACTTTTTTGCCTCTCAGTACTTTTTCGATAAGTGAGTTTTTATCGAGATATTTTGAATATTTTATCGAATCCACCACATATTTGTAAATGGTTAATACGGTTATAGATACCTGTTAATAATCTGAAAATTTATTTATAATTTACATTTTTAGGTATATTTTTAAAAAGAAGCTACATCTCGATAAAAGATGACTTATAAAATAAAAGACTAAGAGGCAAAAGTCTTAAAAACACTGTGTTTAACGAATGGTACCACAATAATAGTTTAATTGGAACGTACACAAACATTTGGGGGGTTTAAAGGAACAAAACCCCCATAAAATTTTTACGTAAATATATTGAAAAAGAAGCCGCATCTCGATAGAAACAAGCTTATCGAAAAAATACTAGGAGGCAAAAAAGTTTTAAAAACGTTGTGTTTAACTAATGGTACCACAATAATAGATTAATTGGAACGTACACAAAAGTTTGGGGGGGTTTAAAGGAACAAAATCCCCATAAATTTTTTATGCGGTGGACAAATTTCAACTATAATTTTGTTTTAAGATGTTCCTGTCATAAGAATGATCTTCATTTCATATAATAAATATTTTCAATAAAAAATCTCTAATAGTTTTCGATATATTGAAAACAATAGGTTTTCATTTTGTAATTTCAAAGGGCTGTAACTTTTTTTATGAGCGCATTTGTACTAAGGCAAGTTAGGTTCAATCGAACTATTTTTGACCCCAGAATGTGTGGTATAATTTATGCTCAATCTTTTCGGGACACCCGCACCGCATTCTATGAACACGCAGTGACCAACGCCAATAAAATCCCTTATCAGTAATAGAATTAACAGAACACGTATAGCAATAAATAAATCTTTGATGTTTGGGATAAAGGGCTTAAGTCAGAATTTCACAACAATAATGTTTTGATGTCTTCTGGACCAAATAAATCGCCTATTTTTATTGATACATACAGTCTACAACTGTTGTAGACTTAAACCGTATGTACCAATAAAAAGAGTCGATATTTTGGTCCAGAAAGCATCAAAACATTATTGTTGTGAAATTCATTGGATGTACGATGACACACGATCAATATTCTTGCCAATTAATCGAATTCGATGTGTTTCAGCATATTTCAGTAACCAACTACGTCATTCGGTTTAATTTTTTATTGGAACTGTCTCTATTAGGCCTGGATCCCGTGTACCAAAAAAAGTTGATTAATAGCAAGCTGAAAATTTGTTAATAGCTTAACGGTGTCTAGTCGAACAAACTTTGATATATGGAAACACTGGAACCGGGAAGTTTTAATTGTTTTTAAGTTTATTCAATACCAAACTTTATATAATATATGAAAAGATATTATTTGTCCGACAAATGGATAATTTGATAAGTCCGACACGTAGAACATGTCAAATGACAGGAATTATTTTGGTGGTAAAAAGCAGTCTGATTTTTGCACGAGAGTTTAATGAAAGAGTAACAAATCAATTGGAATTTCTGTCCGACAAAATACATGGGACGTTTTCGTAGTCTGATGACGATCGAAACTTGTAACCTGTTCCACAATTCAAACTTCCCCTATTCCAGTGTTCCCGTACATCAAAGTTTGTCCGACAAGACACCGTTAAGCTATTAACAAATTTTCAGCTTGCTATTGGTCAACTTTTTTTTGGTACGCAGGATAGAGACCTCTATAATTTCCAGAGAAACCAGCCGTTGATTTTTTGCAATTTAAATATGTGTGATCTGATAAAATCTCTACTAATTTGGACATACACTCTTATAACATGCATAACTAACTACTATATACATAGCATACATAACCAATAAATCTAAAATAACTGTTATTGTGTATATATTAATTACTTTGCTACATTATTCATTTTTTAGTTTTAGCATCATGTTGTCCTGAAAACTTGACATTCAAAAAATTTGTAAAACATACAGTGCCGGTCATTGGATGGTTACCAAAATACTCATTAAAAAATGACTTCTTTGCTGACGTAGCTGCAGGTTTTACTATAGCCATTTTGAATATTCCCCAAGGTGAGTGTAGTATTTTTAGAATATTTATCGTTAATGTACAGGAATCTCTCGTTATCCGCGGGCTTATTAACCGCGATTTCGCTTATCCACGGTTTAGATAGCCGTGGTTTCGATTTTTCGCAGTATAAATTTTGTTCGGTATCGACCCTTGATGAACACTCTACTTTATTCGGTTCATACGTTAATTCACTCACTTTCGACTTCACTCCTATGAATCACATTTCATAGTAGCTATTTCACAGATATGTACATACATTATGTATTTCTTCTCATTTGGCATAGTAACAGCTGATTACAGTTCTAGTTTTAAGGAAGTATACGGTTTCTATAGTAATGGTTAATCAGGAAAAGCTCGCCAGAAATACTGCTGCACTGGGCCAAATAACAAACGGAGCTCTAAAGTACCTCCCAATCAAAGCCATAGTTTATTTAACAAATATTAAAATAAATGTAATATTCAGATAATAAGACACATAATAAGACAAATCACGGAAAAAGCATATGAACACAACATGAAACTGTATATGCTTTTTGTGGATTTTAAACAGGCCTTCGATAAACTAACAAGAGGAGAAATAATAGAAGATCTAACGTTCATAAAAATACCAGGCAAATTAATACAGTTAAAAAAATGACAATGAAAGAGGCACAAGCAATAATATATTTAGGTCAAAAGACAACAGAGAAGATTAGGGTCCAGGGCGGAGTCAGACAAGGGGATGCCCTGTCAACTGAGTTATTCATTAGAGCTCTAGATTGTGCAATAAAAGAAGCAACAAATAACGGAATGATTAAATAAAAATGCAGTACGAATAGTAGGTTATGCAGATGATATCGTAATAATAGCCCGGGACAAAAGATCATTAATTAAGGCATTCTCTGAAATAGAAAAAGGGGCAAAAAGAAGAGGACTAGATATAAATATGGAACAAACAAAGCACATGAATGCAAGCAGATTTAAGAAAACAAGTCTAACACAAATGATAATAGATAATTACAGATTTGAGGAAGTAGATACATTCAAATACTTGGGAACGATGATTAGTAGAGATAATGAAAGAATAGACCTGAAACAGAAACTACAAGCAGGAAATAGAGCTTACCACAAAAATAAAAAAATAATAAAAGATAAAAAATTAAGCAGAAATACAAAGATGCAAATATATAAGACTACAATAAGGCCAGTGGTAATGTATGCCATATAAACCAACACCCTAACGTTAAAAGAAGAAGAACAGCTGAAAGCCTTTGAAAGAAAAATAATGCGCAACATTCTGGGACCAAAAGTAATAAATGAAAACGAAAGAAGACCCTGGATGAACCACGAAATAGAACAATGAATGAAAGGAGAAAACATAGTGAAAGAAGCAAAAGCACAAAGAATAAGGTGGTATGGTCATATAAGTAGAAAAAGTAAAGATGATCACATTAAAGTTATTACCAATTGGATACCCCCTGAGACAAGAGCACGAGGCAGACCAAAAGCAAGATGGAAACAGCAAGTCGAAAACGACTTAAGAGTTATGGGAATTCAAAACTGGAAAAAAAAGACAGAGAACCGAAATGAGTGGAGAAAAGTAGTGACCGAAACGAAGACACACCAGAAGCTTTGAGGAGATAGATTAGAAGAAAAGTGGACTGGTGCCCCATGTCTTAACGGATCATTAAAGTGAAAAACAGCTATAACTTCCACGGGAGTGTACAGCTTATATATATACAATATTCAGATACAGACTCTTCCCAAATCGATCGCAAGAAGTCCACGTGATAATGATTCTCAAACCAGGGAAGAAAAAGGCCACATACTTCTAGCAGTCAGCAAAATAGTAGAAAGGCATATTAACCAGATCTAAAACAAAGACAGACGAGCTTGGTATAATTTCTGAAGTACAATTTAGCTTCAGAGCATAGAAATCAAGCGAACATCAAGTACTCAAACTAACCTATAACAGATAAACAATGTGCAGGAGCTACATTAGTGGATGTAAGCAAAGACTTTGACAGAGTATGACATCAAGGTCTAGTATATAATAATGAGAGAATATGGATACAGAGGGGCCACGACAAGCCTAGTGACCTCGTATATTGGCGACCGGAGTGGTTATATGCAAAAAGAGAATTAATACCCCAGAAGATCAACAAATAGTACAAGACAGATCCATCAAATGGAAAATGAAGCCTAATACCTAGGAGTAACATCGCATAGAGGTCTAAAGTTTAAACTAGATAAAAACGCAATAATCCAACAGACAAAATAGCAAGAGCAGTCTCAGGGGATAATTAAGGAAAAAGCCAGAGCAAACTTGGTTGAGCTTGAATTCACCCAAACCAGATCCTGCGGGTATCAATAGGGTTAGATATTTCCATAAAGTAACAAATAATAGCAAATGCTTAAACAAATAATATGGTGACAAAATATCCACGTAGCTCTATCCGAAGAATCCATAAATTTCAAATTTTAAGAAGACTTAGATAATAAATAAATTTAGACACCCCCTCCAATCAATATAAAAAACAGTAATAAAAAATTACAGGACGATGTAAGCCACAAACAAATATGCCGCGAGAAAATACAGCTATTTTCTTGCGCAATCGCTTTCAAAAACGATATCCGAAGTGGAAATTGAAACTGTCTTTTTTGTTACTCTTATTTTTTTTATTTTATTTGTATTATGTTTCTAAAAATTTCTGTATTATTAATCCTTTGATTTTTTTAGGTATGGCTTATGGCCTCCTTGGTAACTTACCTCCTGTAACAGGAATTTATATGGCTGTGTTCCCTGCATTGGTATATGTTATTTTTGGAACTTCACGACATAATTCAATTGGTAAGTTCCAATAAAATCTGGTACAAAGTCATTTAGAGATTTCAAAAGAAAATTTATTCTACTTAACCTGTGTTTAATTTTTATTGTACTAAGTAATTTTTATGTGGTATTATAGACATTGAAGAAATGACACCTCACACATCTTATGAATAATATAACGTCACTCAAATGAAATAAAATTTACACAAATAGATTCGTCTCGAAATTTCAATGATTTCATATCATTGCGCCAACTCTGAATTTTAATAAATACCGGCATAAATTGTAATTAAACTTTATCGAAATCACATTTTTGAAGTCCATAAAACTGACATTCATAAATACTATTAGCGTTATGGCTATTCAAAAGAAATTACCCAGCGTTAGCTAAGCGGATTAAAGGAACCATATACTGTTGTAGGCCTAGACAAATTGTACCTACATTATTATCTATAAGCCTCTGCCTTAAAGATTTATAGAGTCGCGATTCCGAAAATCTTGTTTCTCTCTTTGACTCATTTAAATTCCCATTTGATTTTACATAAACTTATATCAATTTAAGTTGTTATTATTCAAAATTAAGAGTCTGCGCAATGATATGAAATGATCGTAATTTCGAAATCAATCTATTCATGTAAATTTTATTTCATTTGAGCGACTGTAAACATACTTTCCATACGATGTGTGCGGTGTCCTTTAGCACAATAAACATATTTTTATTATTTTTATTTGATCTCTGTATATTTTTTAGGAACATTTTCCATTGGATGTTTAATGACGGGTAAAGCTGTTTTGGAATGGGCTGATCCACTTTACTTTAGAGCCGCAAAAGATGTAGTAAATGGTACCATGGCCGGTGACGTCAATATAACTCCCACGGGATATACTCCCATACAAGTTGCCTCTGCGGTAACACTTGTATCGGCAATTACTCAGGTAATTATAGGTATTTTGCATATATGTAGTTTTTGTTTTAGTATTAATAAAATAGTTCCAGAGAGTAATAGGGCATTCTGCTAAGTACTTAGCTTACAAAAAAGGAAAATTTTGGAAACCTGGTGTTTTATTTCAGAAAATAGCCTCCTTTTAGGTCCATGTTTCATTGGAGGTTACGAAACTATGTATAAAGACCTTCGGATTACGCTTAACTAGCGACTACTAGATCTGCTATGAAGTGGTTTCACGGTTGCGCTTTTAGTATGACACAATTGATCCAAAAGATGGCATAACCCAGACATCCAAAGTGAAAGTTATCCTCCAACACCAAATTGTTCTATATGGTCCACATAATGTTCAGAAAAAAGTCACACAAACAATTTTGAGCGTCAGGTTTGGGAAGGGGGGATAGGGGGGAGAACTCGGTGTGGTTCTTTAGCTTTTTCGTCAATATTTCTAAAACTATGCGGGTTTGCCTAAACAACCTTCTGTACAAAAATGTTCTACATTAAGTTTAGAATAAAAAAGGCCCTATGCATAATCCTTCTTAAATGAACGGTTCAAAAGTTACGGAGGTAGTATAGTATAATTGGTCCAAAAAAAGGCCTAACCCAGAATCCAAAGTAAAAGTTTTCCTTTAACACCAAATTGTTCTATATAGTCCACATATTGGTTAGTAAAAGTTACACCATTTTGAGCGTCCGGTTTGGGGGGGGGGAGATGGGGAAGAAATCGGTAAATTAGTAGTTTTTTTACGTTTTTCGCCAATTTTTCTAAAACTATGGTTTAGCTTAAACAATGTTCTATACAAAAATGTTAAAACAAAAAAGGTCCGATACATAATTGTTATAAAATCAACGGTTCCAGAGTTACGGAGGGTGAAAAGTGGAGGTTTACGATACTTTATATATTTTTTGGGCAATTTGATGATGTTTTTGGGTGGTGAATTTGACGTTTCTTCAAGGACTTATCACTAACATACCATCGGCCACTGAAATAGCAAATTTTATTTACAAAACACAATCCTGTTAAAGAAATTTTTTTGTATTATTAAAGAAAATACGTATTTTTTTGTTTTTCATTTGGAAGTGTATTTCTCGAGACATTAGACCATTTCTATTATTTACCTATGACATCAGGATAAATTGTTTTTTTTTTCGATTATAGCGCCATCTATCCATAGTTCAAAAGAATGTCTCGAATAAAAGTTACTTACTTTTACGTAAGGAATCAAAATCTAAAAAAAAACTTGGGGTTTCTATTTAAGATTTTAAAGTTACCTGCCCCACCTCTAGGGGGTGGAGTGGGGGTCGTGTTTTTTGTCATTCGATAGATTTTTGAAAATTATTGAACGCGTATTTTTCAGTTTTTCGATACTATGTTTATTTCGAGTAATATTCGGCCGTTCAGACTTTTGGGACACCCTATATATTAGTTCCTATCTAAAGATGTTATTATACTGTACCGTGTTATACAAATATTCATTTTTCTATTTATTTTCAGCTGGTAATGTGTTTTCTACGACTAGGAGCTGTTACAGCTCTTCTTTCCGATATGTTGGTAAATGCCTTTACATGCGGAGCTGCATTTCAGATTGTCGTTACGCAGTTAAAAGATTTATTTGGCATTAACATACCAAAAGTAAAAGGAAATTTTTTAACTACTCAGGTAAATTTAATACATAATATTATAATATATAACAATTAATACTAAAACTATTAAAAATGTAGCCATATATTTTTTCTTTAAAATGTAAGCGACTCAAATAAATTATAATTTATGTTTTGACCTTTCTTAAGTGGAATTTGAAAGCTTTTAAGTGCTTTAATAATGTGTGTATTTATTTCAGACTCTTCAATTATTGTTTGAGAAGATAGGGGAAGCTAGTTCCGCAGAAATGATTATTTCTGCTGTGTCTATCGCAGTATTAGTACTTAATAACATATTCTTAAAGGTAAGATTTCAAATGAACCGCAGATTTTATCTAAAACATTTAATAAATGTATTTTCACTGATAAATTTAAAAATGAAGGGGGTATGCGCAAAATATTGGTCCAATGCTATTTAAATGCATTTATTTTTTTCGAATCCTGGGAAAACGAATAAATATTTTTAAAAAATTTAAACGCAGAATGAAAGATTACATTATTACCGACGGCCGAAAGTCTCTTAGAATAAACGAAAAGTTTCTTTTGAATAAAATATTTGAAATTTAAAATCACACTAAATTTTCTATTTTTTCACCCCTGTAACTTATAGGTCTGGATCCCGTGTATGAAAAAAAAGTTGATTAATAGCAAGCTGAAAATTTGTTAATAGCTTAAGGGTGCCTAATCGGATAAACTTTGATATATGGGAACACTGGAACAGGGGCAGTTTTAATTGTGGAACAGGTTAAAAATTTGGAACGGTCATACCACGAAAACGGCACATTTATTTCATCCGACAGAACAGACTTAAACTCTCCGAACAGAGATTAAACTCTCATGCAAAAATCAGACTGCTATTTATCACCTGTCATAATTCCTGTCATTTGACATATTCTACATGTTCCACTCATTAAAACGCCCATTTGGTGATAAATAGCAGTCTGATTTTTGCATGATAGTTTAATCTCTGTTCGGAGAGTTTAAGTCTGTTCTGTCGGACAAAATAAATGTGCCGTTTCTTGCTCTGACCGTTCCAAATTTTTAACCTGTTCCACAATTAAAACTGCCCCTGTTCCAGTGTTCCCATATATCAAAGTTTGTCTGACTAGACACCCTCAAGCTATTAACAAATTTTCAGCTTGCTATTAATCAACTTTTTTTTCATACGCGGGATCCAGACCTATTATTAAAATACACATTATAGAAGTTTTCAGAGACTTTGGGCTCTAGGTAATAATGCAATCTTTCGTTCTGTGTTTAAATTTTTCAAAAATACTAAAAAAATAATTTTCGCAGGATTCGAAAAAAATTAATGCATTTAAATAGTATTAGATCAAAATTTTGCGCCTGCCCCCTTAATGCTGAGTATAAAAATGTTTTATGTACAAAATTAGGTTTAATAATATTCTCTTATTTTCAGCCAATTGTAGAAAAAAGATCAAGAATTCCGATACCTATCGAGTTGATAGTGGTTGTGATAGGAGCATTGGTTTCCAATTTATTTAATTTTCAACAAAAATACGATATTGCTGTTGTAGGAACAATACCTAGCGGGTAAGAATTTCTTTAATAGAATAATAAAAATAAATATCTAATTATAAATAATATATTTATTTAAATCTTTTATCTATTCAGAGTGTTTGTTCTTCTGTATTTATGGGGTGGCTCCCCTGTTTCTACTTGTAAACTTTTATTCCTGGATCCAGCGTACGAAAAAAAGTTTATTAGTAGCAAGCGGAAAATTTGTTAATAGCTTAACGGTTTCTAGTCGGACAAACTTTGACGTACGGGAACACTGGAACAGGAGAAGTTTTAATTGTGGAACAGGTTACAGGTTTCGAACGTCAGACTACGAAAACGTCCCATTTATTTTTTCGGACAGAACTTTCAATTGATTTGTTACCCTTTCATTAGACTCTCATGCAAAAATCAGACTGCTATTTACTACCAATATAAATCCTGTCATTTGACATGTTTTACGTGTCGGACTTATTAAAATGCCCAAAATTATATGTCGGACGAATATTTTTCATATATTTTATAAATAAAACTATTGAATAAACTTAAAGACAACCTGCTAGTTTTCGCAATCATAAACTTGTCACGATGACACGTTCCACAATTAAAATTACGTTCCACAATTAAAACTTCCCCTGTTTCAGTGTTCCCATACATCAAAATTTGGAAATGGGTCCAGATGCGGTCAAGGTAATTTTCGTTGCAAAAGCGGTCAATCCAAAATATTTTGGCAGGTAACGTTGCACTTGCGATCAGACATTTTACTTAAAAGCTAGAAAGTAAGAAGGTCGTAAATTAGTAAAACCACCCAAGTTATTAGCAGGCCCGGTCGACCCTATTGAAATATTTTATTCCACTTATCTATATTTCGAACAATAGGTAATGAAAACAGTAATGACTAAACCACAATAATCCCCTCATTACGAATTTTTAGAAAGTTTATATTTGCCTAATTATAAAGGTTGGGGGGAGAATTACCAAAATCTAAATATAAAAACAAATGCATATCGATGCTTAAGATGTGATACCGCGTATCTGCAAAAACCCCTTTTTACAGGAGACGCAAAAAACGTTCTGTTGTGTGAGAATTAAATATTTTAATACTATTTTATATATTTTTCATCATCATATATAATTTCTTTTAATATTTTGTATATCATTTCTTTTAATATAATCTCATTAACAAAAAGCTGCAGATACGTAGAATCACTATTGTTTAATTGTTGGTTAGAGGAGGATTACGTGTAATCACTACCAAATGTAAATATTGCAATTTGTTATTTGTGTGGGAGAAAGAAATTTATTGACTTAAAATATTTATTTAAAAAATGCAGAAAACACAAAAATCAATAAAACAACAAATACGTTGTTAATTCTTCTGTTTACTCTCGTGAGGCAAGGTGTCGTAGAAACCATGGCAGTCTTTAGGAATTACACTTTTAAGTTGCTGTAAGTGATTATATTTTGTGTTGGTTATTTTGATAGGAGCGTTACGTAATGGTTTAAACTGGCCTAGTTGTGAAACATTGGTTTTTGCACTTCTAGGTTTTCTTGTAGGTAGATCTATAAACTCACCACAATAATCTAATTTTACTTGGATGATTCCATCAGGCGTATACTTGATGACTTTAATATCAGTTACGGTTGGATCGTTCACTTTTCGACCTGGTCTAATGGAAGGGTATACTAAAGTTTCGGAAAAATTTTTGATAAAGTCATAAGTGACCTCTTTTGTCTGGTATGGTGTTTGTTTCCTCGACTCCTTTGTGAGTCTGATATAATCACTTGGAAGATAAATAGACTTATATTTTACTGTCTTTTCTATTTGAGCGTGAACGGAATCGGCCTCCATTTGTGTGTGGCCACGCTCAAGATACTTTTGGTAGGTAATAACATTGTTTTCGACACTAAAAGATAGAAGCGCATTTGACAATGTAGCATTCCTATTCTGATAGGTGCAACCATCGCTCCAAATAATAATAGGAATATTTACAGGACAGAGGTCTAACAAGTAATCAGTGATACAAGTTGCAAAGGTATTGGCGGATAGGTCAGCTTCTGTTTCTCTAAACCAGTAGCATCTTACATGATGAGTATTAACATTAAATATGGTAAAGTTGTGACAGCAAAGTTTTGTTTTATAGTATAAAGCCGATGCATTTAACATGGGACATACTTTTACTGCCTGAAGATCTTGTGTTAGGACAATGCATTGTTTTACATGCCCTGCCTGTTTGTCGTTCTCCTTTTCTTGCCTTGCTTTTTCTTTGTTGTTAATGTGCTTCTTATAGACATTCTCATCTAGATTATTTGTTTCATAACTGCAGCATGTATCACAACGATCTTTTTTTGGTATGTGGAAGGAAATATGTTTTTCTTTTACTATTAAATCAAAAGTGTATCTTGAAACTGGTTTCAATTCCTTATTTTGTTCACGGCACATTCTGGAATATTCCTGGTATACTTTGCTCATATTGTCTCCAAAAATAGGCTCAATATATAATTTACTTGTAGATTTGCGACAATAGTGAGCAGGGAGTTTCGGAAGAGAATCTAAAAAATTACGCAATACATCTTTGGCGCTGTTACTGGACTTATTGCATTGAGTTTCTTTTTGGATCTCTGCTATTTTTCTCTTCTCTCTTCTTCTCTCATTATTTACCTCTGTTGCTGCTATCATTCCATGCTTTGTTTCTGATGTCAAACAGTTAAATACATAATGTTCTGTAAGAGCAAACGTTGACAAAAATAACTTTTTGCAAACAGTCAAAATCTTGCCATCTAATGTTTTAAGTGTGTAGGTTAATGTATTTTTCCTCCTTGATTCTTCAGTCTCTTTCTTTGTATTTCTGTTTTTTTCTTTTTTGCAAACCAGAGAAGCGATATAGATTTTTTTCTGGTCCCATGTGAGATTGTTCCAAAAGTTGTTGAAAAGTTCTTTTCGGTCCTCTTCATTTAAATCTTGACACTGCCTTACTGTGGATTTTTTACATACGGAGGATAAGCAGACTGGTCCCATTTGTTTTTCATTTCTAGGTGTTCCTCTTTTCGCTGTCTTTCCAATCCTTGTCCAGCCAATATATTTTTTTCCGTGTTGTCTTAGTCTTTTATTTTTAATATCGTGCCATTCGTTGATATCTGCTATTTTTTTTCGAGCTTTTTTATTTTCGTTGTTACCGTCATTATCGGCTCTTGCTACTGGTTCTTCCCCTTCTTGTTGTTTGCCTTCTTCCGAACTAGTTGAGTAATCTGACTTATTTTCGTTTTCTGGCAACCACGATTCATCAATCTGATCAGCAATTACAGACGATGAGCTCGACATCACTTCATTTAAAATACCTTCGTGGTTTAGTGCAACGTCATTTCTTAATTCTTCTAGATGTGTTTTGTCCCTGGAGAGCTCATTTGTCGAAATTTCATTGGAAACCGTTTCTAATATTGCTTCACAATCTAAATCTTCCCCTTCTTGTTGTTTGCCTTCTTCCGAACTAGTTGAGTAATCTGACTTATTTTCGTTTTCTGGCAACCACGATTCATCAATCTGATCAGCAATTACAGACGATGAGCTCGACATCACTTCATTTAAAATACCTTCGTGGTTTAGTGCAACGTCATTTCTTAATTCTTCTAGATGTGTTTTGTCCCTGGAGAGCTCATTTGTCGAAATTTCATTGGAAACCGTTTCTAATATTGCGTCACAATCTAAACGTTCATTGTCAATATTCCTTAGCCAGTTACTCACTTTTTCAAAATCAGATTCCTTTGGCAATCCATCAGTAACATTGTTTATGTCTGTCGAAAACGTTTCGTTTGTTACTGCAGACTCCCCCAATAAAAGCAGATTGGCTGCGGCAACCTCTTGTTCCAAAGATAATAATGTAGGTCCCAGCTCATCCGCATCGGTATTTTCCAATACTGTGGCTTCTTCATTGTTTGTTTTTATGGCACACTTAATGGTGTCCTTGATATTATTGTTTAAAACGTGAACTATTACGTCATTTCTTGCATTTGTTACCATTTGACGACCTCTAGAGGTACTCATTTTAATCTGGAACAAAACAGTAATCTAAAATATTTAATCGAATTATAATGAAATAAATTTAAAATAAACAGAAGTCTTTGGACAATAATTTACTATTTATAAAAAATATTATACTCGTATATTGCTTTAGTGATTTCAGGTATCTGAAGGTATACCTATTTATCAAAAAAGTGGTTACTGTGATATCGCGTATCTGTTTTCCTGTTCTAACGCCGAAGTTTATTGATTTATGATGCAAATAACAAAGGTTTTTAAATAATACCACAATTCGACAACATCTGTCTGCAACTTTGAACATATTTTATGATGCTTTTTGTTTCTTTATAAATAAATTATGGTTTTGTAAGTACATACCTTTATCAACACAATGTTACCACAGCACGTTACTATGTCAACTAATTCAGATACGCGCTGTCACATTAAAAGATATTCAGGTTACCTATACCAGATGTCACTACTAATCACGTTACTCATTCAAACTGTATAGGTCAAATTAGCGCTTTCACCACAATATGACAGAGTATTTTTTACATGCAATAAGCAATAAATCTCATTTTGTCAAAAATTGCAGATACGCGGTATCACATCTTAAGCATCGATATAATTTGTATATTGTTAGTTTGAGAGATTGTTTAGTGCAGTACGTAACAACTTTTAATAATGGAAAATTTTGAAGTGATTGAAACCACCAAGGGAAAACCTTCTGCTCTTCACGCTGGGTATGTGTAAAAGAACGTCACCACAACTGTAAAGGGAGGATGAAGACAAAACTGACGGAATTACTCGAAGTCAACCAACAAACTTGTGTCCCCGATGTAGCTCTCTTAGAAGTAAAAAAGGTTACGTAACTTTCAAAAAAGAGAGCTCGAGAAGAAGACACCCAACCCCAGACATTTACAGGGAAGAGTTCGAAAAACTATTTACAAAAGGACTCCATTTTGTAAGTGAAATTCCTTTGTGTGCCTCACGTAAGTCTACACTTTGTCGTTCAAGACATTTACAAACTGGTGTCGGACCAGAACCAGCGTCGTCTATTGAAATAGATTAAATAGAATGGACTTAAACCTAGAAAATAAGAAACGAAAGAAAATGTATATTCAACTGGATAATAGGATAAAGAGTGCAACATAACTATTGCAGATCTCTTATGATATAAAATCATTTTTGGTGTCCGTGGCAAATATTCAAAAATTTAACTAAAAAAACATTAAAATAAAAAAATGACAAAAAAAACAAAGATAAAAAACAGAAAAAATAGATAAAAAAAGCTAAAAAAGATAAAAAAACAAAAAAAATTAAACATGCCTATGATTCATCATAGCCAGTCCTAAGTTTTGCTAAAATGTGAAGGATTTTTTTTAAATGTTTGTACTTACCTAATACATATTAAATATAAAAAAGACATGAAAGCATCATGGGAGGGAACTCCCAGTTTTAAATTTATAATACTTTTTAACATTTGACACAAACAGTAAAGTATCCAATTTATATAGAAATAATCAACAATTCGCTAATATTTTATTTATGTGACACTAAGGTTTATTAAATCAACTATCTTCATTTTTTTAAGTTAATGCATATAATCTCACTAAACTCTCAAAAGAATCAAGTTTTTTTATATCAAAATACTTTTTGCCGTAATAAAATTATTAGTAAGCATTTTCTCCTCTTATCAACGTCTACGGTAAATTTTATTTAAATCTTACAAAAATTTGATTATAGAATTATTCATGTGATAGTGGTAGAAAAAGGTAAAAATATTATTTGTTTATTAGGCAATGACCGCACATGCAACGATAAAATCAACATATTTTTGTATGACCGCAAATGCAACGATAATAGCCGTGATCGCAAATGCTACGACCGCATCTGCAACGACACCGTCCGTCCGACTAGACACCATTAAGCTATTAGCAAATTTTCAGCTTGCTATTAATCAACTTTTTTTTGGTACGCGGGATCCAGGCCTATTTCTATTGAGCTAGTTCTAAGTCGTCCTGTGGACATTATTAATGCCAATTCTGAATAACTTCACCTTATTGATATAATGTCGTTATATGCGTAATTAAGGATTTCGTTATCATCTACATCTCCAGGTGTTTGACGGTATGATATTAGTCATGGCAATTAAAACCTTTGATGATGTGCAGTGATTTGACTTTTACTTGAAAATTGCGTTGTTTAAGAAAATTTGCAGTGAAATGTATATTACCTTGAACATGTCATATGTGCAGTGACTTGATCAAATAGTACCACCAAGCTGTATCAAATGGTTGTGTAATATCTACGAATACTCCAATAATTACTTGTTTTTTTTTTAAATAAGTATTAAGAATTTGTGATTTTAAATGGGATTATCAGTATGTCGCTAAGCTAATCTGAGACACAACTGTCTACACTACAATCACAATAAAAATGCACTATATCCGTACCTCAGAACAAAAGTGTATTAAGTCACAAAATGTAAATTTTACAGGAGAGCGAAAATAAAAATTTTTTTTAGTGTTTTGTAACATTTTTCATTTAATACATTAAATTGTATTTAGCAAATTCTTATAAATGTGAATAATGATCATTGTTCTTTTTACAACTAAAACGATTTTTTTTTTGAAAATTACTGTTTTCGGGAAAAATGGACTTAACACATTTTCGCTCTGAAAAATAAATTTTTTACTGTGAATTAATATTAATTTTGCTACCTATTCTATGCAAAAACGGAGCTCTATTAGGAAAAATATCATACCTATTTTACAAAATTAAGGAAATGTTTGGATATAAAGAACTAAAAATATTATACGGGCGTATTTGTAACAAAACCATTAATACAGTACTAAAAAAACTACTTAAAAAGTCGAATTGAAAAAAACAAAAATGGTTGTAACGCAACTGTATTTTTATTAACTAAAAAAAATTAACAATAACTTTTTGAAGTACATACATAAAAAAATAATTAAAAACTTAACACAGGGCTACTGCCCCTATATCAGTAATTTGAATTGTGTCTTTAAGCACTAGAGTCTGAAAAAAATCGTGAATCCTCGCTTTAACCCACTTTAGCAGAAGATCATTGAATTTTTTAGTACTTATTGGATTTAAGGTATCTCTCAACGAAATCAGAGAATCTTCTACATATTGATGATTTCTTCTACCAACTCTTCGTTTAAGTCTACACGCTTAAATTACAAATCGAAGTCTGTTTTAAAGTACAGAATCCCAGGATTTCCTTGTCTGAATTCTGAATTACATACATACTGTTTGTGAAATTAATTTTTTTTCATTATTCTCAGTTTTATTTTTATTTTGAAATGGCGAATCGTAAGTCTTTAAGATTAGAAATTGTCATTTCATTATTTCATACACTTTGAAATATTTGTTTTTTCCGAAAATTTTAACCAACTGTAACCAATCCTATGGAGTAGATAATAATTTGAATATTAGGGCATTTTTAGCCTCTACTTTATAACTGAGTGTATACTGTCCACCTTCATGGGCGTATGCCCTCGCAAAAGGAATTTGTGAGTGATTTCTTTTATATTATTTTATTCTCGAAAGTAGATAAAAGTAGCACATAATCATTTGTAAGTTCCGGTTTTGGGATGAGCAATTATTTGTTCAAATAACAATAGAAGTTGTGCTTTGAGGTAATGAATGATCGTATTGGACCAATCATGAGGCCATTTCGTTTCCACCTCAACCAGCAATTGATTTATCCCACATTAGACAGTTCGCCTGTTTTTCAGTTGAATCATAAAATTATAATTAAAACACCAGCGTTTTAGACTGTAAAAACTTTAAGGATAAGTTAGCTTTGGGTAAGGAAGACATTTTTGTAAATTTATCATTAAAACTTTTTGTCCAGGGCTATTGATGGACATCTTCTTGTCTATTTGTTTCAATTCGTACCATCACTTGTAATATTTCTCACTCAGCTTCAGACGTTGACTGTCATAGATTGATTAGAAATCCATCACATTTATCACAAGTGTCTTTTGAAGAAGCAGCTAATGATAAATTAAATTCTGTATTAAAAATGTGATTGTAAAGCCATTCTTTGTCTACTTCGTCCGAAGGAATGTTTTTCATATCTCATTATTCCTTAAACATCCTAAACATTGTAGAAATATTTTAGCGACCTCCTAAATATTTGTTCGCTGTCCTTCTTCGACTATAATGTGATTATTCATATGGATATGGATATGGATATGGATAGGCCATTATATGCTCATGAATCCTATCTTTTACCACATTCTTTACTTTATATTTAGATAGCTGCTTTCCTCTTTTGTCACATTCTAAAACTCCACTTGTTTGCATTTTTTCAAGTTAACATCTAACAATAGATTGAGAAATATCTAGAGTCTCTTTTCTTCAATGGCAAAAAAAAATATTTCCAGTTACAACGGCCAGCTTGAGCACCTGTTCGTTCTCTGTTTCTTTCGATACACGTTTTTTCAAGATAACATATAAACTGTCTTTTTGGATCTATGGTTATCTCATGATTCCAAAATTTTCGGTGAATTTGTGGTACCTGAGGCACAAATTTGTCAAATTTTAAAAGATTGTATACTTAATGCTCTGCCTGAATTGCATTATGTGGGACATACTACTTTTTGTTGGACATAATATCTTTTTGCCCTGGAAAACGTATACACCATTTTGGATCTAATACATTTGAAGTGCAGAAGATACTGTTTTGCTCTAAGCCAAGTGTGGACTTAATACTGTTCATACAAGGCTATTTTGGCCAATTTCAGTCGAAACAG
Organism: Diabrotica virgifera virgifera; assembly: GCF_917563875.1. Classification (NCBI taxonomy): domain Eukaryota; kingdom Metazoa; phylum Arthropoda; class Insecta; order Coleoptera; family Chrysomelidae; genus Diabrotica; species Diabrotica virgifera. The sequence goes on along the minus strand of NC_065444.1, from coordinate 232,005,481 downwards.
CGAATAAGAAACACCAGTGAATAGAGCGAAAAATTTTAAGCCCAGTGAGCTAAAAAAGTAGAAAACTGAAATTTTGGACTTAATACAGTTTTGCTCTGAGGTACGGATATAGAAATAAACAAACCAAGACACGTTGAATATTCGAGAAGCACTCCTAAGCTTCACCGAATCGGAATTCACAAAAAAAGAAGTAAGTAAAGCAATACAACAGCTGAAAAGAGGGAAAGCAGCTGGAATAGATAACATTACCACAGAACTACTGAAAGCAGATAGATAAACATCGGAAGAAATCCTATATGTACTAATAAACAAAATATGGCAGGAGGAGAGAATACCTGACGATTAGAGAAAAAGGTATAATTGTAAAGATACCCAAGAAGGGAGATCAAACGAATTGCAACAATTGGCGAGCAATAACACTACTTTCTACAGTGAGTAAAGTCATGACAAGGATGGTACTAGAAAGAATGAAAGAAACTATAAACCAGATGTTAAGACCAAACCAAGCGGGCTTCAGAAGTAATAAAGCATGCACGGATCATATTATTATTCACACATAAAGAACCATTGTAGAACAAACAATAGAATGGCGAGCAAAATCTATATAAATTTAATTGACTTTAGACAAGCCTTTGACTGGATTAACAGAGAAAAATGTGGGAAATATGAAAGAGATATGAAGTTCCATTAAAATACATAATAATTATCAAAATGTTCTATGAAAACTATACCGCACAAATCATGCAAAATGGGAAACTCACAGAACCCATCAACATATGCAGTGGGGTCAGACAGGGGTGTATTCTATCTCCAACCATATTTTTATGATCGTAATCGACTGGGCCATGAAGAAGCAACGAAAAATAAAACAGGAATAAGATGGAATGCTTTCGGTCAGCTTGAAGATCTAGACTTTGCGGATGATACATGTCTGGTGTCCGAAAAAAGACAACATATGCAGAAAAAAAACAGAAAAGGTGACAAAAGAAGCAAGAAAAATAGGATTAGAGAGTTAACACAAGAAAAACCAAACTTATGAAGATAAATACGGAAAGAGAAATGGGTATATTCGTTGAAGGAGAAGTAGAAAATGTACAGAAATTTTGCTATCTGGGAAGCATAATTGAGAAATGAGTCAGATTAAATAAATTATTAGAAGAATTTTTTACTAAGCAACAACATTTTTGTTTAATTTAGCATTATTTTGTATTTTGACAACGACACCAGACTTGGGCGTCAAAACGTTAATAAAATCATTTTTTTGCTAAAATTGTGACTTTCTTCCCATTGAAAATATGTAGTTTATTATGTAAGGAATATGTTGCTAGAAAAATCTCCATAAACCCAAATAAAAAAATTTATTGTTGAATAATAGTCGGAAAGATAGAAGCGGGTTTTGTGCGTGATAAGTAATATGGAAAAACTATACGGGGATATGTTGAATTAGTTGTGTACATGACTTTCACCAACGGCCGGAAACCAGAGTTGGGGCCGAGGGTAGTTATAAGGGGTCAAAGTCGCGGATTTTATTATTTTTTTTTATGACGCTCGTGATCGAGATAGTGCACCAAAATTTGGGAATAAGTAGGTCATGACGTAACTAAGTAAAATCTCCAGGGGTGGAACGCTGCGTGATCGATAAAGGGGTGGGGGTAGGTGTGAATATAAAAAATATAAGGGGTTTTTTGCGACGTGCTATATTGAGAAAGTGCACCAAAATTTGGAAATAAGTAGACCATGACATAGCTAAGTAAAATCCCCAGAGCCAAAAACCAGAGTTGGGGATGAGGGTAGTTTTAAGGGGTCAAACTCGCAGTGTGTATTATTTATTTTGTGACCCGGCACAACATTTGTCCCCCACGCAGCGTTCCGCCCCTGGAGATTTTACCTAGTAATGTTATGATCTACTTATTCCCAAATTTTGGTGCACTATCTCGATCACGAACGGCAAAAAAACCCCCATATATTTTTATACTCACCCCTGCCAACCACCCCTTTGTACCCCAAGCAGCGTTCCTCCCCTGAAGATTTTACTTAGTTACGTCATAACCTACTTATTTCCAAATTTTGGTGCACTATCTCAATTACAAACGTCGCAAAAAACCCCTTACATTTTTTTAAATTCACCCCTGCCCCACCCCTTTGTCGACCACGCAGCGTTCCACTCCTGGAGATTTTACTTAGTTACGTTATGACCTACTTATTCCAAATTTTGGCGCGCTATCTCGATCATGAGCGTCACAAAAAAAAATAATAAATAGCGGAATTTTGACCCCTTATAACTACCTTCCTTCCCCACTCTGGTTTCCGGCTCTGGGGATTTTAATTATTTATGTCATGGTCTACTTACACCCAAATTTTGGTGCATTATCTCAATCACGAACGTCGCAAAGAACCCGTTATATTTTTTATATTCACCACTACCCCACCCCTTTGTCGGCCACGCAGCGTTGAGCCCCTAAAGATTTTACTTAGGTAGGTCATGACCTACTTATTCCCAAATTTTGGTGCACTATCTCGATCATGAGCGTCATAAAAAAAAAAATAAAATCCGCGATTTTGACCCCTTAAAACTACCCTCGGCCCCAACTCTGGTTTCCGGCCGTTGGTGAAAGTCATGTACACAACTAATTGAACATATGCCCGTATAGTTTTTCCATATTACTTATCACGCACAAAATCCGCTCCCAGCTCTTAGACTATAAATCTAAGTAGATTGTGAGTTACGCAAATGATGTAAACTTGATGGAACGAACGGCAAAATATGTCATAGAACTTTATGTGGAGCTTGAAGAAAATGCGAAAGAAACAGTCCTAGCCGTCAACATAGATAAAACCAAAGCCCTACTAGAAGCAAGTAAACAACGAAACTTTCAGAATTTGACAATAGATGACGCTAATATTGAAGTAGTAAAACAGCTTACATACCTGGAGGTAGAGATAACTGAGGACGACAACGAGGAAGATGAAATACGAAAACGGATAATGCTTGCTAACAAAGCATAGGGGAAAGTGGTACACAGTAATACATGGTTCACAGTGAAACACCGAAATTTATTTTTAAATTTGGCGCCCTCGTAAAGTGCATTTGTGAAATCTACAGTTGCCCAGTAGAGTCGAATGCTGTTGTGAGCGTTTCGCGTGCTTGGAATAAGTTTTGCGAATAGTAATTGGATTTTATGTTTTGTAAAGTTATGTAATAATTTAATAACAGTAGTTGAAATGTATTTTTTATTTATTAACAGCCGATTTCAAGCATTCTTACTATTAAAATGGTATCTTACCTATGTAATAATATAACTTAAAACACAATTTGTCAGATAACGACTAGTATAGCAAAGCTTTAAATTTTATTGTATGATTAGGTTATTGGTACACATTGCAACAGTGTTATGTGGTACACAGTGATACGCCTTTCATAGTGTAGGTACCGTAATATTATAAATTATTAGCAAAAATTTCAGATGGCTAGAAAACAAATGCCTGCATATATAATGGCTGATGCCACAAAGTTGGTATTAGAGGAAATTATTATCTACATGAAGCAGCCGAGAGATATTCAGTTTTGTAACTTTACGATGATATGTGCTCAAAAAATGCAATAATCTGGTTATTACAAATTTAATAATATTGACTTTGGATCGTCAGATGTTCGATAAGGGTTTTACGTGGTCAAAACCTATTCTTAAGACACTAGATATAGTATGTTTCACTGTGTACCGATTCTGGTACACAGTGAAACAATTTTTAGTATTTTTTCTTTAAGTTTTATCTTTTTTATTATATGAATTTTTAGCGAATTTCGTTCTTAGAGTGTTAAGGAAGAGTTAGTGTAACATATCTACTGCTTTGAAAATTTTCCTTTTAATTCAAAAATAAATTTTTTGAACTCAAAACCTTTTTTTGTGTTTCACTGTGTACTACTCTCCCCTACTTATCTTTATCGCAGGTATTTCGATCCAAAAAGATCCACAGGGAAGTAAAGTTCAAAGTATATAACACTATCTTACAACCAATACCAGCATCATCATCATTCTCTTTGCCTTATCCCTATAAGGGGTCGGCTTCCCTAATTACATTTCTCCACACAATTCTATCCTGGGTAATATCAATATTAATCCCCTTTACCAACATGTCCTGCCTTATCGTCTCCCCCCACGTTTTCTTTGGTCTTCCTCTCCTACTCCTTCCAGGAATCTGCACTTCAGCTACTCTTCGTATTGGATGATTAACGTCTCGACGTTGAACATGACCAAACCATCTCAACCTATGCTCTCTTATTTTGGCATCAGTTGGTGCCACACCTAGACTTCCCCTAATATACTCATTTTTAATTTTATCCTTTCTTGTCACTCCACTCATCCACCTAAGCATTCTCATCTCCGCCACATGCATTCGTTGTTCCTCTTTCTTTTTCACTGCCCAACATTCAGATCCGTACATCATAGCCGGTCTTATGGCTGTTTTATAGAATTTTCCTTTTAGCTTCATTGGAACTTTTCTGTCACACAACACACCACTCGCTTCCTTCCACTTCATCCATCCAGCCCTAATTCTACTGCATGCATCTCCATCTATTTCTCCATTACTCTGTAATACAACCAACAGCAGCATATAGCATAGAAACATGAATCATGACAGAAAAGACAATAAACCTTATCAATACTTTTGAAAGAAAGATATTGAGAAGGATATTGGAACCCATCTGCGACAATGGTACGTGATGATTAAGGTTCAACCACGAGTTGTATCAAATTTAATAAAGAACCCTCTCTAGCGGATTATAGCTGGACAGGTCACTTTATAAGAATTGATAATAACAAAACACCTAGTAAAACGTTTAGTAGAACTATGGTGGAACGTCAGCCAGTAGGAAGACCAAGGAAGAGGTGGACAGACGAAGTGAGAACCGATGCTAAAGAGATATTATGGGTAGATGACTAAAGGAGAGCAGCCAGGAACAGAGATACTTGGAGACCGGTTTTGGTATTACCTTAGTATTATCAGTTATAAAGGGCACTTGGTAAAATTTGTGTTTTCCTGATCTTGAATTTGTACAAAACTGTAGATGTATAGATAATGGTGTGTAATAGCTGTTTATAATTTGAGACAAATTTCCTCCAGTTAGTTTAACGAGCATATTTTGTTATATATCTGGCATATGCCCTTCGTTTGTTGTAATCAATGATGCTATTGCGTCATCAACATTTATTTTGATGAACGTATAAACCAGTAATTAAATAATAATAAAACTTATAAATTATTTAGATGTATGTGTTTATGATTGTGTAATTTTAGCTTGCCAGAACCAGAAATACCTCCGATATCCTTACTGCCATCAGTAGCTGTTGACGGATTTATTATTGCTATAGTAAATTATGTGACTTCGATGTCATTGGCATTAATGATAGCTCAAAAAGGAAATTATGAAGTTAACGCAAACCAAGAACTATTCGCACAAGTATGTATTTGTTTAAAATCTGTTAACCTAAATAAATGATAGATAGATAACTTCTGGAAATCAAGATATCCAGGCTGTCAAACTCATTAAATAAAAAGACAGACATGCTTATCCTGAACCAAATGTGGCTATTACCAGAAAACGGCAGTTCTCGCCAGTGGCGCACACCAACACCACCCTACACGCGACACTATATATACACGAAATTTTCTATTTTCTAAATCTGACTGATTTGAAAGATGGGCCAAGTTTCACCTTAAAGTTTAGGAAACGACTCACCCATTCATATGTCAACCATCCATTTTGGTCCAAGGGTGTGGATTTTACGGCCCTTTCTATTTAGGGTCTGTTTTTCATTCTCGTCCACAAAACTCCCAAAAACTTCAAAAATTTAAGTCCGAACTTTGCGACTTCTAATAGTACTGATCATTACCTTTTCAACGCATGTCTAGTTTTGAAAATTGGTTATACCATTCAAAAGTTGCCGAGCTCAGAAGTATGACTCAATTTTTATTTAAAAAAGTTTCAAATTTTGAACGCTCATTTATTTGTTTATATATAAATCGGCGTTTATTCGTGTCAAATTTCAGCAGCATACGAAACAAAACTTCAACCAAAACTCGAATTTAAAAAATTCGTGTTTTTATCGTAGTCTTAGAAAAACCCCCGGTAGAGACGTTTTGTGCTACAATTAACATTAGAATTCGTTTTGTCGTATTAATTAATTAAACGCTTGTCTTTAGTTCAATCGTTTGGGTCAAATCTTTGGACATTTATTTATATATGCATTCGCGGGAACAATACACGAATAGTCAATAAAAATTTTTTTTGTTTATTAATTGTTTAACTAAAAAAACGATTTTAACGGAAAATGCTTAAATTCTCTTGTTTTTTACAATGAATAAACTTGAAACTTTTACAGATTCTAGCTAATTATATGAACTATACATAATTTTACGTTTTACGTTAATTGTTTCGGTTATGCTTCATAAATGAACAATAAAGTTTCAAATTTTTGACGATTCCGACTACTTTTCATGTTTGTACATCATTTACGTTTTATACATATTTTAATAAACATGACGATTGACGATATATTTTAATGCTTGTAAAGTGTACAACTGAAAAGTAAAAAATAAAAAATAAGAAAAAAATATTTTTAAGAAACGCTTTTCTTTAGTTACAAGTGACTAAAATTAAACATATAAAAAAATAAACTAAAAAGCAAAAAATTAAAAAAATTTAAAAAATCTAACACATTCGTTAAAAGAAAAGCGTGGGGCGAAAACCGTTTATTCGATGAAGACGCGCCACGCTTTTCTTTGACGAATGTGTTAAATTTTTTCATTTTTTTATATTTTGCTTTTAAGTTGATTTTTTATAATATGTTTAATTTTAGTCACTCTGGACTAAAGAAAAGCGTTTTTAAAAATATGTTTTCCATATTTTTTATTGGTATTGTTAATATTAAAATAAAACTTTCATTCGTAAATAAAGCATATTACATATGTATAAAAAAAGATATGGAAATTAAAAAGTATGGCAGTATTAATCTGTCAGTAAAGCTGTGGAAAAACTACCTATTTAAGTTTCCTTTTAAAAAATATTTTAGTTTCCTTGAAAAATATAGTTTCTTTAAGTTACTTTATTTTCTTTGTGTTGTAGGGACTAAGTAATGGTGTTGGCTCTCTGTTTGCATGCATGCCAGTGTGTGCTTCCCTATCCAGATCATTGGTTCAACAATTAGTTGGTGGAAAGACTCAAATAGTGACAGTTGTATCATCTTTGTTACTAATTATTACCCTATTGTGGATTGGGCCATTTTTTGAACCATTACCTAGGGTAAGTACTTTTTATTCTACTACTTCAAAAATGGTGCTTAATATCGAAGGTGGTCAAGAAAATATCCTATCTCGAATTTTGATGCTTTTTATGCTTTTTATATTTTTGACCCACATAATCGTATATAGGAGTGTTTATTAATCTATTGAGGAGTATTTAATTTTAATAATAGCATGTTGTCTACTCGTCGGATGGTGTAAAAAATGACCAAAATATAATTCAACATTGAGAAAATGTTAGTATAAATATCCCAAACAATTATAATATAACAGAGGGGCATAAAAGACGATAAACTGGTTCTTCTCATACACCAGGGAAATAAGGCAAAAATATACCATGTTCGGGACACTTGAGCAGCCAGGTTGCAACTGGGTTTTTTGGGTAATATATACCTAATACAAAATACATACAAAAATGCCCGTCACAGTTCGGACGAGAATTTTAGTTATTAACAAATAAGCGTCAAAAATGGCAGTTTTTTCGTTTAAATCGCTACAGGTAAAAATAGGGTAATTAAATATCTTATTTATATTATCCTTGTTTTAGTAAATGAGCAAAGGTTTAAAATGGCTGTTTTTGAATTTTAGTCCGATCCTTTGTTGCTTCGGAAATTTCAAAATAAAATTAAAACTTCGAAAATAAAAAAAAATGCTACAACTTTTGCGAAAATGACCTTAAGACTTTCATATTGCACGAAAAGTTAAGTCAAACAGTTCGTATAATGCACAAAAAAATTTAAGACGATTCGTCAATTAGTGTAAATATTATTCAATTTGTTTATCTTAAAGAGCTTTTTTGCAATGTTTTTGTTCAAAAAATAATAATGATATAGCAATTCTGTGGAAACCGTGTGAAAGAAGAATAGTTAAAAAAATCATTAAAAAGTCATTTTTACCATTCCGAAAATATTTTTCTAAAGTATGGTCATTTTTGGCTTATAAACAATTTGAATAACTTTGTTAATATTGACTCTAGACTAAAACTACTTTGGGATTTGAAAAGCTGGTATTTTTACACAAAATTTCAAAAAATCTTTTTGCCTAGGTTAATCAGGATCAAAGTTAGCCACTTTTTTTTATTTAATTCACAGCTACTTTGCTTATTACAATTAAGCAACCTAACTAGCGCCATTTTGAAGTTCAAGGTATATAGTTTATGTGTAAAGTTTGACTTAACTTTAAACTTCAACAAAGTGGTTAATAAAGCTTTAAAAATTACGTCCTAACGAAATCGGTTCGTGGTCGGTGGAGGGGAATAAATATTAAAATCCGTATACTCAAAAAATGAAATTGATCCTTCAAACATATGCTGCAATTAATATCTCCGGAGCTTGTTGACGGATTTTGATCATATTTTTTTTAATTTGTATGTACTCGTAGTCTTGTAGAGTACGTTATGTACACAGATCCCCACCTAACATTACAAAATGTTAGAGAGAAACCCCCTTCTCACTAAGGAATATGAAAAATAGATTACGACCGATTCTATGACCTACTGAATATACATATATAATTTCATAACAATCGTTCAAGCGGTCTCGGAGAAGTATGGCAACTAACAGTGTGACAGGAGAATTTTATAGATGCAAATATATAGATAGCTATTAAAAAATAGGGGTTGGTGATGGAAGAGTCAAAATTGAGGGTTGTATGTATTTTTTAATTCGACACCATAGAAAATTAAGGTAGACAACTTTGTTCAAAAAAATAAAAAAAAATGTGAAGGGGGCAGTTCCCCTTATAATTTATGAGCATAAAAATAGATTAGAACCTATTCTTAGTCCTACAAAATGTACGTGTAAAATTTCATAAAAATCGGTCAAGCCGTTTCGGAGGAGTATGGTGACTAACACTGTTACAGGAGAATGTTAGGTATATAGAAGTAACTGTGAATTAAATAATAAAAGTGGCTAACTTTGACCGCAATTAACAAAAGCAAAAAGTTTTTTTTGAAAATTCGTGTAAAAATACCTGCTTTTGAAATCCCAAAGTAGATTTACTCTACGGTCAATATTAACAAAGCTTTTCAAATTGTTTTAAATCCAAAAATGACTCCACTTTAGTAAAATATTTTCGGAATGATAAAAATGACTTTTTATAGATTTTTTTAAATGCTTGGAAAATATAAGTGTTTTTGTTTGATGTGCATTCCACAGAATTGCTGTATAATTATTATTTTCTGAACAATAACATTGCAAAAAAATCTCGTTTGGATAAACAAATTGAATAAAATTTAAACTAATTGACCAATCGTCTTGAAATTTTTTGTGCATGATATGTACTGGTTGTCTCAACTTTTCATAAAATATCAAAGTCTTAAGTTAATTTTCGCAAAAGTTATAACAAACTTTTTATTTTCGAAATGTTAGTTTTATTTTGCAACTAGCGAAGTAACAAATGATGAGACCAAAATTCAAAAACTGTCATTTTGAACCTTTGCTCATTTACTAAAACATGAATACTCTAAATAAGATATTTAATTACCCTATTTTTACCTGTAGCAATTTAAACGAAAACACTGCCATTATTGATGCTTATTTGTTAATAACTAAAATTCTCGTCCGAACTGTGACGAACATTTTTGTATTTATAATGTATTAGGTATATAGTACCCAAAAAACCCATTTGCAACCTGGCTGCTCCTCAAGTGTCCCGACAAAAACCTTATTTCTCTGGACTATCATTGGAAAAGTAATATTAATAAACAGTTGTTGAGAATGGACGGTAAACTGTACATTCGATTTGCGAAGGATGAAAATTAAAAGTCGTAATAAAACACATAATAGCGATTAGCTCGATTAGCAAGGATAAAAACATAGACAATGTTTTCTTTTTACTGATAATAGCAGACTTTGATCCGTTTTGGAAAAACGCTGGGTCACAAAAACAGTTATCTGTAACCGCTTCAAGTGATATCAATTGAAAAAATGACAAAATGAAAAGAGTTCTCTGCAACAAAGAGCTTAGATTAAAACTGAGAGTAAGAGCTCTGAGATGCTGAGATGTGATTCAGATACTGGAATATGGACTTAGCTGGACATTGACACAAGGACCCATAAATAATAAGCTAGATTCATTTGAAATTTGATGTTACAGGAGGATGCTTGAAAAACGAGGATACAGAAGAAAGAGACGGAAAAACGCGGTAGTAATGTGAGAAATGGACAGAAAATTCGAAATAATAAACAATAAAAATTAGAAAGTTGCAATAGTTTGGGACACGTAGGTCCAAACCAGACGTGCCATTCTGCAGCGCTACTCTTTGGATCCACAGAGTGGCTGAAACAGGCGATTTTCTAGCTCCGGCGACTACGCTGCGAAGTGGATCGTTTGGAAGGGTGCGGCGTTTAATATAATGAGTGAGAACAAAAAGTAAGCTTGTTCAAATTATTAAAAACTTGCCGGCTAATAATCTTTTAAAAAAGTGTGTTCGTCAAAGTCAGTGTTTGTAATGTCCATAGTTTTAAATATTTTATAAAATTTCAACGCTTTTGGAAAAATACCAATAAACTCAATAAATGGAATTAAGAAGAACCAGACAAAAACAGCTATATCACAGAAAGAAGCACATAAAAAATCAAACAGTACATCGGGTATCCTACAGGCGTAAAATAGTTTGATACAACTTGACAACTGAGTGAGAGTGAAAGTGAAAAACATGTTAGCTTGCAACCCCCTTTTAACTGATATCTTATCGTTTTGTTGTCAACAACAAACAATAATACCTTTTTGACCTAGGATGGGACCCCACTATTTAACATAAATAAACAAACAATATTGTATTTGTTTTGTTCAGTTCAAATGCATCCAATGTATAATAAAATGTAAATATAAATAGAGAAAACATTGCTTATGGGATTTATTCTTTTCGATAGGGTTACCTTCTTTAAAATCAAAAACAAATAATTCAAAGATGACGTCCCACGCTTTTCCTTTAAATGCTGTATAAATATTCCTTCGGCATATTCACATATATTTCTTGTATCTTATATACCCGGTCTGTTTTGCACTTCAATCAAAAACCGTTAGGTACTCACTCCATAAATTCTCGTAAACATCTGCGGCAGCTACGAAAATGGTCCATCTGAATGGCGTTTGCCACTAGTGGACGCCACTAGCAGTGAGGCTCGGCGACTGTGGCTGGCCACAGTCGCTCGTCTGGGGTGCGACGTCCACTTCACAAAAGAACCCACGGTAAATCATCAGAAGCTGCTTTGTGGATCCACAGAGTAGCGCTGCAGAGTGGCCCGTCTGGTTTGGGCCTTACCGTGGGTTCTTATGTGAAGTGGACGTCGCACCCCAGACGAGCGACGACTGTGGCCAGCTACAGTCGCCAAGCCTCACTGCTAGTGGCGTCCACTAGTGGCAAACGCCATTCAGATGGACCACTGTTGTAACTGCCGCAGATGTTTACGAGAATTTATAAGGGTGAGCACCTAAAATGAATTTCTTAATATAATTTATAAATATAATCGTGAAGAAGGATGATTATTTTTAATTAGAAAAATATGTGTTTGTGTTTATATATGTGTATGTATGTATTATACAGTCGGAAAAATGAAAGAATACCCATGAGCGAACATATAAAACACGCTGTATTTTCCTGTCACCGTGTCACAAAGAAAATTGTCCAGTGCAAGTACATGTAACACTAATTATTAAATGTACTTGCGCTGGCCAATTTTTTGTGTGACACGGTGACAGGAAAATACAGCGTGTTTTATATGTTCGTTCATGGGTATTCTTTCATTTTTCCGACTGTACGTATGTGTGCATATATATATATATATATATATATATATATATATATATATATATATATATATATATATATATATATATCTAGGAGTAATATATTTGTATTATGTTAGTTAAATATATGTAAATGTTTTATACTTGTATCATATACCTATTCTAGATATGTAATATTATACTTAGATGTAAAAATTGTCTGGCTTATTGGTCTTTACCAAAGCCATCAAATTAAATAATAAAAAAAAATGAATTTCGATTCGGAACGGTTTTTGATTGAAGTGCAAAACAGACCGGATATATGTGATGCAAGAACCAGAAGGCACATTTTTAGGGCATTAAAAGGAAAAGCCTGGGAAGTCATCTTTGAATTATTTGTTTCTGATTTTAAAGAAGGTAGCTATATCGAAAATAATGAATCCCATAAGCAGTGTTTTCTCTATTTATATTTACATTTTATTATACATTGGATGCATTTGAACTGAACAAAACAAATATGTACTCACAATCTTGTTTGTTTATTTATGTTAAATAGTGGGGTCCCATCCTAGGTCAAAAAAGGTTTTATTATTTGTTATTGAAAAAAAACGATAGGATATCAGTTAAAAGGGGGTTGCAAGCTAACATGTTTATCACTTTCACTGAGTTGTCAGGTTGTATGAAACTATTTTCCGCCTGTAGGACACCAGATGTACTGGTTGATTTTTTATGTGCTTCTTTCTGTGATATAGTTGTTTTTGGCTGGTTCCTCTTAATTCCATTTATGGAGTTTATTGGTATTTTTTTAAAAGCGCTGAAATTTTATAAAATATTTAAAACTATGGACATTACAAAAATTGTTTTTGACGAACACACTTTTTTTAAAAAATATTACCCGGCAAGTTTTTAATCATTTGATTAAACTTACTGTTTTTTCTCACCCATTACATTCAACGCCGCAATCTTCCAAACGATCAATTTCGCAGCGTAGTCGCCAGCGCTAGAAAAGCGCCTGTTTCAGCCACTCTGTAGTTCCACAGAGTAGCGCTGCAGAGTGGCCCGTCTGGTTTTGGCCGTAGGTGACATAGATATGAAATGCTAAGACTCATAATACAGGGCACGATAAGAGAAGGAAGGAGTGCAGGAAGAAGGAGAGTGTCATGGATGAAGAATTTATAAAGGACTGGTTTAAATGCTGTTCTATGAAACTCTTCAGAGCATCTGTTGATAGAATATTACCCCAGGCTGTGGGTGAAAAATAGGTTGATTTCAGGATATAATTCAGGAATTTTTGAAACCTATCAGGTGTTGTAAAGGACGAGGCCAGGAATAACTTCTACTAAAATGTAACCAAAAATATTGTGCGCTTTTTTTTATATTGCGATTTTCATTTGTTAAATTTGCAATTTTTAAAGATTTTTAATTTTGCAGCTTAGGACATTCATTTTAGAGAAAAACTTTTTAAGGTGATACAGTAGCGATCAACAGGTAGCTAAAACGCGTTCCAAGATTGCGGCTGTAATTTTGAATATTTTTTCGAGATATTTGGCACATGTATTCTTAATATAATAAAGAATGGCGGTACAGAGCCCAATTTGAAAAATATATTAATATGTGGAAATTACTCTGTAATTAAATACAATATTAAAAAAACGAGCCTGTACCGCCATTAAGAAGAACAAAAAAATACACTTTCTTCAAATAAACTTTTTTATCCGATGCCTAGATTTTGTGTCACTTTGGAACTACTAATGAAATAAAAAATTTTAGTAGTTCCAAAATGACACAAAATCTAGGCCTCGGATAAAAAAGTTTATTTGAAGAAAGTGTATTTTTTTGTTTTTCTTAATAGCGGTACAGGCTCGTTTTTTTAATATTGTATTTAATTACAGAGTAATTTCCACATATCAATATATTTTTCAAATTGGGCTCTGTACCGCCATTCCTTATTATATTACGAATACGTGTGCCAAATATCTCGAAAAAATATTCAAAATTACAGCCGCAATCTTGGAACGCGTTTTGGCTACCTGTTGATCGCTACTGTTTCCTCTTAATAGAAAGTTGTAGTAAATTAAAAAACCTACAGTTTGAGCTATGGTAAGTTTAATTTCGTTTATTGGTTTTTGCAAATCAGCCTGCGAAAGGTCCAAAATGGCCGTTTTTACAATTGCATTATTTATTGTAGAAATCATTTTTTTTATATTTTTTTAGAGCTTTAAAATGAAGATCTTTCAATTCCAAACATAAAAAAAGTTGTAAAGCGAGATTAACGAATTTGTTGCTTAGATATTATAAATTGTTTATCCCAAGAGGTCAAATGTCGAAAGCTATAACTTTTGGAAAAAAAAAATCGTAGAGAGTTGGTGAAACATCCAATCTCCTGCTCTGTAACCTCGATAACAGGAAAGGAACGTGAATTAACAGAGGCAATGGAAAGATTTGAGCTGCAGTTGATAGGAGTAAGCGAGACGAAAAAAGTAGGAAATGGAATTGTCGATATTGGAGGGCAGTACATACTATACTATTCCGGAGTTCAGATAGGACAAAGGGCAAAAGAAGGTGTGGGAATAGTTGTAACAAAAGAAATGAGTAGAAGAATAACCAAATTCAAACCAGTATCATCAAGAACAATATACATAAAAATAGAGTTAGAAGAAGAAGAATGTCACATAATACAGGTATATGCATCGGTAGAAGGAACAGAGCAAGAAAAAATAGAACTATTCTATGATGAGATACAGAAACTTATTGATGAGATACAAGAGGAAAGCAAAAACATCATTTTACTAGGAGACTGGAATGCACGAATAGGAAATAATAAAAATATGGTATTAGGCTGCTTGGGAAGGTATGGAGAAGAGACGATAAATAGAAATGGAAGAAGAATGATAAGTTTCTGCCAAATAAATGACTTGTTAATAGGTAATTCTTTCTGGTATCAACCGAGAAACGAAAAATATACATACGTAGCAGAAGAAAGAAATGCGAGAAGCATAATTGACTACATCCCTAATAGCACAAGGACGTCCAATGGACGTCCATTGGACGTCCTTCACGGACTTTAGGGACGTCCTTTGGACGTCCGTTTTCGTCCGAGGAACGTCCTTTATACGTCCTATTTTGGTCCAAATGTCGCGCTACCGAACGTCCATTGGACGTCCATCTAAGGTCCGAGGGGACGTATATTGGAACTTAATCGGACGCAAATTGGACCTTAATCGGACGTCCTAGGGGACGTAAATTGGACCTTAATCGGACGTAAATTGGACCTTAATCGGACATAAATTGGACCTTAATCGGACGTCCTAGGGGACGTAAATTGGACCTTAATCGGACGTAAATTGGACCTTAATCGGACGTAAATTGGACCTTAATCGGACATAAATTGGACCTTAATAGGACGTAAATTTGACCTTAATCGGACGTAAATTGGACCTTAATCGGACGTAAATTGGACCTTAATCGGACGTAAATTGGACCTTAATCGGACGTAAATTGGACTTTAATCGGACGTAAATGGGACCTTAAGCGGACGTAAATTGTACCTTAATCGGACGTAAATTGGACCTTAATCGGACGTCCTAGGGGACGTGAATTGGACCTTAATCGGACGTCCTAGGGGACGTGAATTGGACCTTAACAGGACGTCCAATTTTGGTCCAAAGGCCAAGTTGTTAAACGTCCAATGGAGGTCCACCTAACGTCGGAGGGGACGTTCGGTGGACGTCATTTGGGCATTCATAGGATGTCCCAGTTTGGTCCAATGTCTTGCTGCTGAACATCCATCTAACGTCCTGGAAGGTCATTCGGTGGACGTCTAGCGACGATATTTAGACCTGTGGAGAATGTATTGTGGGAAATAAAAAATATATTTTTTAAGGAACTTATATTTCATCTTATATCAAATTACAATTATTGGATATTACAGTATTTACATTAAATTACAATACACTTCTCCAAGAAATTAACGCACCACCTTAAATATGGGGTATATTTGATGTCTCGTATTTCCTAAACCTGTTGTCCCATCTAAGTGATGTTTTTATAATATTATAGCCTAGGCTATAGGTTACCTCCTTAAGCTTGTCATGCTGTAATATATGTATATTATATCATATCGCTCTCTATAGTAATGTGATATAATATATATTACAGTATAGCTCCCTGTGCATGACAAGCATAAGGAGGTAACATATTCTAGGGCCTAGGCTAGAATATTATAAAAAAAATCACCTAGATGCAACAACAGGTTTAGGAAATTCGAGACATCAAAAATGCCCAATTTTTAAGGTGGTGCGTAATGGGCTGTATATACAGGGTGTAACAAAAATACAGGTCATAAATTAAATCACATTATTCTGGGACCAAAAATAGTTCAAATGAACCTAACTTACCTTGTACAAATATGCACATAAAAAGTTACAGCCCTTTGAAATTACAAAATGAAAATGGATTTTTTCGATTATATCGAAAACTATTAGCGATTTTTTATTGAAAATGGACATGTGACATGTGGCATTATTATGGCAGGAATATCTTAAAGAAAAATTATGGTGAAATTTGTGCACCCCATAAAAATTTTATGGGGGTTTTGATCCCTTAAATCCTCCCAAACTTTTGTGTATGTTCCAATTCAATTTTATTATTGTGGTACCATTAGTTAAATTCAATATTTTTGTTTCTTAGTATTTTTCAGATAAGGCAGTTTTTATCGAGTTGCGACTTCTTTTTTAATATGTCCACGTAAAAATTTTATGGGGGTTTTGTTCCTTTAAACCCCCCAAATGTTGTATGTTCCAATTAAACTATTACTGAGGTACCATTAGTTAAACAGAGTGTTTTCAAAACTTTTTTGCCTCTTTGTATTTTTTCGATAAGGCACGTTTTATCGAGTCTGGCTTCTTTTTTAATATGGTTCAAAATATACCTAAAAATGTAAAGCATAAATAAGTTTGCATATTATTACCAAGTCTCCATAATCGTACTTAACCATATACAAATATGTGGTGGATTTGACAAATATTCACAATATTTCGATAAAAATTGACTTTTCGAAAAAGCAATAAGAGGCAAAAAAGTTTTTAAAACGTTGTTTAAATGGTAGGTACTACAATAATAATTAAATTGAAACGTGCACAAAAGCACATTGTTTTCGATACATTGGAAAAAATCACTTTTCATTTTGTAACTTCAAATGAGTGATAAAGGCACAGAGACTTAGATCACGAGGTCACATTGAAAGGATGCCAAAAACGAGGACTCCGAAAAGGGTACTAAACTACACTATAGCTTCAAGAAAGAGAAGAGGAAGACCGGAAAATAGATGGAAGCAAGAGGTCGAAAAAGATTTGGAAAGAATGGTGTTACAGGGTCAGAAAAGAAAAATGAATAAGAGGAAGGAATGGAGAAAAATCACATATCAAGCCAGAGAAGATCTCAGTACATAAAGAAACGTGAAAATGAAGAAAAAACAAACTTTTCAAGCCATGGGCCTCTAAGGCCCTTGGTGCTATTAATATATAACTTCAAAGGGCTGTAACTTTTCTTTTGTGCACATTTGTACTAAGGTAAGTTAGGTCCAATCAAACTATTTTTGGTCCCAGGATATGTGATTAAATTTATGACCTGTATTTTTGTTACACCCTGTATATATATAAAGGTTATATTTGGTTCTTGGGACATCAAAGTATATTTTTTAGACATTCCCTGGATATAGTCACTGATGTGACATACCTCCGATTTGTTTTTTCATGAGTTTTGTAAGAGAGACTAAAAACTTTTTTATGGTTACCTCCTGTTTTCATATATTTTTTGACATGTTTTGTAGTAAATTCAACTATCTATTTACTACAAGACATGTCAAAATTTACATGTGAAAGCAGGAGATGATCCTAAAAATGGTTTTTTCGTCTCCTACAAAATTCATGAAAAATCAGATAGGAGAATTTGTACATTACAATTCTCTGATGTTTGGGAAAAAGGGCTTAAGTCAGAAATGCACATCGATAATGTTTTGATGATTTCTGGACCAGAAAAATCGGCTCTTTTTATTGGTACATACAGTTTACGTCTACAACAGTTTTTTTGCTGGTCCAGAAATCATCAAAACATTAGCAATGTGCAATTCTGACTTACGCCCTTTTTGCCAAACATAAAAAAAGCAATCTGGTCATAACTGACCAATGAGCAATTTTAATTTAACCTAAATTACTAATGTTTCTTAAAATGAAGAGCTTACCCGATAGCGTCTCTTATCTAATCTAACAAGATCGTGCACTATTCTAACATACACAGCCACATCACGCACTATGCTCTGCTTTTCACTATCACCTATCACTCAAACTAGTTCAAAAGGCTTTGTCCTCTTCAATCTTCTAGTTTGCCCAGTAGTATCGAGGAGGATTTCCTCAATATTCTTGTACTTATTTAAGTTGTTTGTCGGGATTCCTGCTATCTTCTTGATGATTATATCCAGGTTCCATTCCTAGGTATTAATATTTGTTTATAAAGTAATAACTTATTATGCATGGACAATGTTGTTTCTTCCAATTAGCCAATACACTTTTTATATCTTTATTTTGGTTATATCTGGTTTTTTGTAGACCACTTTCAGCTGATTCTAAAAAAAATTAAAATGAACGGTAATTTTTCTATTCTTTACAATTAAAAATCAAAATATTTACAGGTAATACATGCATAAATGATTCGTTTCATAAAGAAAATTGAAAACGGATTTTATAATACTTACATAATTGTTTAAGAGATCTAGCCATAGCCAAAACTAGCATACTAAACAGTACAGTTGAGTACAGCAAAAAAAGCCACTAATTTCCATTTTTCACCCCCTTATCGATGCACTTTTTTCCAATCAAAATTTTTACTAAATTTTTAGGTTATCTTATGATGAAAATGAAATAATTGATGACTTGATGACCAATCACCACGCGACGCTACATAGATACTCGCGCGGCAAATTTGAAAATGAACGCAAATTGAATAGTAAATGGCCTCTCTTTAGAGTATGGAAAATTTTACCCCTCCAGGAGGACATTGTACTCTTTTCATAGAATATCTTGTAGTAACTTTCCAGCCATAATTTAATCAGATGTTCACGGAATAGAACTTTGATAGTAGAATTCCTGGAATGTTTTGTTGTTAGGGGAAACTTTTATTTTATTTATTCTTGAATATTTCCTGTTGTTAAACATTGTAACCAATAATTTACAAATAAGATTTTCATTACATTACATGAAATCAAAACATGTTTTGGATATTAAACTATATAGTTTTATAATTGTAATAATTTAATATACAATTTTGAATTAAGATTTAATCTTTCGATCTAATCGATTTAAACTACAGTAAAACTTGTGTTACCGGCCCCCTGCCAACACCGGCCACCTGTACTAACGGCCAGTTTAAAAATTCCCCACACTAATTACAGTAAAACCTGTCAGTAACGGCCGCTAAAAATGAAAAAGCTATTGGCCGATATAGAAAGGTGACCGGTATTGCCAGTTTTTTGTAGTCTAGATATAATTGGTTTGGGGAATTTTAAACTGGCCGTTATAACAGGTGGCCAGTAACACAGGTTGTACTGTATATCTAGGCTACAAAAACTGGCAATAACGACCACTTTTCTATATCGGCCAATAGTTCTTTCATTTTAGTGGCCGTTAGTGACAGGTTTGACTGTATTTCATTAACGTAAAGTTAACGCAAGTTAATATTTTTTGAATTATTTTGCTATTTGATCTCGTAATTGGTATAATGTGTCCAATATAAGCGTTCATAAAACGTCCGTATTTCGTCCAGTATGGACGTCCAAAGTCGGACGTCCAAAGGACGTCCATATTTATTCCGTCCGAAGGACGTCCATATTTATTCCTTCCGAAGGACGTCCAACATGGGACGTCCGTTTATAGTCCCATGGACGTTAGGACCAAAAATGGACCTATTTTGGACGTCCAAATGACGTCGTGTGCTATTAGGGAATTGTCCGTATTTCGTCCAGTATATATACGTCCATATTTGTTCCATCCGAAGGACGTCCAACGTCGGACGTCCATTTTTATTCCGTCCGAAGAATGTCCAACGTCGGATGTCCCAAAGGACGTCCATATTTATTCCTTCCGAAGGACGTCCAACGTCGGACGTCCATATTTATTCCTTCCGAAGGACGTCCAACGTCGGACGTCCAAAGGACGTCCATTTTTATTCCGTCCGAAGGACGTCCAACGTCGGACGTCCAAAGGACGTCCATATTTATTCCTTCCGAAGGACGTCCAACGTCGGACGTCCAAAGGACGTCCATTTTTATTCCGTCCGAAGGACGTCCAACGTCGGACGTCCAAAGGACGTCCATATTTATTCCTTCCGAAGGACGTCCAACATGGGACGTCCAAAGGACGTCCATTTATAGTCCATGGACGTTAGGACCAAAAATGGACCTATTTTGGACGTCCATTGGACGTCGTGTGCTATTAGGGATAGTATATCCTCGAGACGCAGAACTAACGATACAAAATATAAAACAGAGAACGAAGCCGAACTCGGTACCCAACACAGACTAGTGACAGCAGAGGTAAACATGAAACTAATGGAAATAATAGAGAGTCCTCAATATACAAGAATAGCAATACATAAGATGAAAAATATGGAAATGAGGAAGTTATACCAAATAAAGACAGATAAAATACTGAAAGAGCATGAAAACAATGAGGAAATATGGAATATGGAAGAGAGATGGAAAAAATTAAGAGACACGTTACGGAACACTGCAAAACAAGTATGTGGAATAAGAAAGAATGGTAATAATAATAAAAGAACTGGATGGTGGAATAAGGAAATAAAGCAAGCTGTAAAAAGGAAGAAAGAAATGTGGAAGCGATACATAAACACAAATCAAGAGCAAGACAGAGACGAATACAGAAGACAGAGAAATATAGTGAAAGAACTAGTAAAAGATGCGAAGAAGAAGAGCTGGAAGGAATTCGGTGAAGAATTGAACGAAGGTTTTGGGAATAACAATAAACAGTTTTGGAATAAAATAAGAAACATGAAAGGAACAAAAAGGAAACAAATAAGAGGAATTAGAAATGAGCGAAATGAATTGAAAACAAACATACAAGACATACTAACCATATGGAATAAGCACTATAAAGAAAAATTCGAGGCAAGTAACCAACAAGATGAGGAGAGAGGACAGCAGGCAAGAGAAGTGGATAGGGACAATCGAGTAGACGAAATTCATATCAAAGATATTGAAGAAGGATTGGCAAGAATAAAGATTGGAAAAGCGGGAGGTGCCGATGACATAGATCCGGAGATGATAAAGTACGTGGGAGAACGAGGCAAGTTTTGGCTGCTGGAAATAATGAGGGAAGCATGGAGAACAGAAAAGATACCGGAAGACTGGGAAGAAAATTTATTGATACCAATACACAAGAAAGGAGATGAAGCGGAATGTGATAACTATAGGGCTATATGCTTATCATCAGTGGCATATAAAGTCTACACCGGGATAATAGAAAGGAAGCTCAGGAAAGAACTGGAAGGAAAACTAGAAGAAGAACAAGCGGCTTTTAGGAAGGAAAGAGGAACAACAGATAATATATACATACTGAGAAATATAATTGAAAGAAAAACGAAATAGGAGAAGACTTATATGTTACGCTTATAGATATTAAAGCTGCTTTTGATTCTATAAATAGAGAAGTAATATGGTCAGTAATGGAAGATCTGCAAATCCCGAAAAAGATAGTAAGCGTGGTAAAAAGTACGTATAGAAACGTACTTGCTAAAGTACAAATAAATGGAAACAGATCGCCAATAATAAACCTAAGGAGAGGAATAAAACAAGGGGACAGTCTCAGCCCAGTTTTGTTTATATTAGTAATGGATAGAGTAATGAAGAGCGCTAGACGAAGGTCAAGGCAATTACAGTCAATAATAGGGTACAGAAATTTAGTACCAGTGAGAATGGAGGGATTACTATATGCAGATGACTTAGTAATAATAGCAGACAATAAAGAGAAAATGCAAAAATTAATCAATATATGGGTAGAGGAAATAGAAAATTTGAAAATGGAGGTAAATGTAAAGAAAACGAAGACCATGATAGTAACCCAAAAGAAAAGGGAAGAAATAAACCAAATGATATTTAGGTGCAAAAACGAAATAATAGAAACAGTCTCGACGTTTGAATACCTTGGAGTAATAATATCAGAGGATGGAAAGATAGATCAAGAAATCTCATACAGAGCGAAAAAAGCAAATAAGATCTACTATGCACTAAATAAAACAATATTTGGAAAGGAAGAAATAGATAAAGAAATAAAACTGAAGGTATACAACGCAATCTCTGTGCCAACTTTAATGTATGCAAGTGAGACATGGGTAAACAATGCAAAAATAGACAGTACAATAAACGCAGCGGAGATGAAGCAGCTAAGAAAAATAACAGGAAAAACGAAATTGGACAGAATAAGAAATGAAGATATTAGACAAAGACTGAAACAGGAATCGATAATAACCAAGATACAAAAAAGAAAATTAAAATGGTATGGACACATTAACAGAATGGACCAGGGAAGACTACCAAAGCAGGTGATGGAATCGAAAAGATATGGTAAAAGAAGGAAAGGAAGGCCAAGGAAGAGATGGATCGATCAGATTATAGAAATTGGACAGGAAAAAGGAAAAACACACAACAAATGAAAGAGTTAGCAAAGGACCGCAAGAAATGGAAGAGATGGATAGAAGATGAATAAAACCTCCGATGCCCCTGGGGGGCATAAGGAGTTTCGAGAAAGAAGAAGAAGAAGAAAATGAAGATATTTCAATTCCAAACATAAAAAAAGTTGTAAAGCCAGATTAACGAATTTATTGCTTAGATATTATAAATTGTTTATCCCAAGAGGTCAAATGTCGAAGGCTATAACTTTTAAAAAAAAAATCGTAGAGAGTTTGTGAAACATCCAATCTCCTTCTAAACAGTTATATTTTCATATTCTGATGTAAATAAATGCGTAAATCATTTTTAAACCTCTAATTTTTGGGTTTGAAAATAAGGGGGCAAATTTCGTTAAAAACATTTAGAGCTGAAGCGGCCCTGTATATCCTATGAGTTTTTAACTTACAGATTATTGTTGCTGAAGATGAAACGAAGATTTATAAAAAAATAAAAAATTTATACGACCAACTGAAGCCGAGATAATTTTTGGATTTGAAAATAAGGGGGCAAATTTCGTTACAAAAATTTAGAGCTGAAGCGGGCCTGTACATCCTATGAGTTTCTAACTTACAGATTAAAGTTGCTGAAGACGAAACGAAGATTTATAAAAAAAATAAAAATGTTCTACAACCAACTGAAGCCGAGATAAATCGCCCTGCTCGCTTCAAATTCGCGCGCTCGGAAAATTTTTACGTAACTTGTATTAAATTTTGACAGAAAACAATTTAATAATATTACCATTATAATATACAGTCTCTTTACCACTGTATTTGTTTTTTTTTTAATAAACTTTTATATGTGAAATCTCATTTCTGAAGAAATAATATTACAAAAATGACACATATAATAATATATGAAATATATAAATATTTTTAATTGTTTCATTGTTATATAAATATAATAATAATAATGTTACTTCTTATTATACAATATAAAAATTTTCTTCTTGAACATCCGTTTGAACATCCGTTTCGGATGTTCGCCAACATCCAAAACGGATAGTCACTACAAGAAGAAAAAGTTGTATATTGTATAATAAGAAGTAACAATATTATTATTATATTTATATACCAATGAGAAAATTAAAAATATAGTTATATATATTTCAAAAGATGTAGATCTTTGAAACACACTCAGTGATCAAAAGATCCAAAGTTACTGGTTTAACGACCACTCGTACGAAATCAAACAAATGAAATAGAGAATGTGGAAAAATCCCCTTACGAATAATTCATTATATATTTTATAATATTTATAATATTACGTTATATATTTCATATATATGTATCATTTTTGTAATAATATTTCTTCAGAAATGAGATTTCACATATAAACGTTTATCAAGAAAAACAAATACAGTGGTAAACAGACTGTATATTATAATGGTAATATTATTAGATTGTTTTCTGTCAAAATTTAATACAAGTTTCGTAAAAATTTTTCAAGCGCGCGGATTTGAAGCGAGCCTGGCGATTTGCAAAATTCGGCCGCTCGCAAAAGCACCGATTTTAAAAATAATTTTTAGTAATTAAATGTAATTATATTCTATAATAATTTTTATTTTAAGATAACATGTCTTTCTTTAGTCAACGACTGTAAAATAATTTCTTAATTGTTATAACTAGAGGCACTACGATTTAAGAAAAAAAAAACAATTATCTCGGCTTCAGTTGGTTGTAGAAAATTTTTATTTTTTTATAAATATTCGTTTCGTCTTCAGCAACTTTAATCTGTAAGTTAAAAACTCATAGGATGTACAGGGCCGCTTCAGCTCTAAATGTTTATAACGAAATTTGCCCCCTTATTTTCAAACCCACAAATTATCTCGGCTTCAGTTGGTCGTAGAATTTTTTATTTTCTTATAAATCTGCGTTTCGTCTTCAGCAACAATAATCTGTAAGTTAAAAACGCATAGGATGCACAGGGCCGCTTCAGCTCTAAATGTTTATAACGAAATTTGCCCCCTTGTTTTCAATCCCAAAAATTAGAGGTTTAAAAATGTTTTACGCATTTATTTACATCAGAATATGAAAATATAACTGTTTAGAAGGAGATTGGATGTTTCACCAACTCTCTACGATTTTTTTTCCAAAAGTTATAGCCTTCGATATTTGACCTCTTGGGATAAACAATTTATAATATCTAAGCAACAAATTCGTTAATCTCGCTTTACAACTTTTTTTATGTTTGGAATTGAAAGATCTTCATTTTAAAGCTTTAAAAAATATAAAAAAAATGATTTGTACAATAAATAATGCAATTGTAAAGAACGGCCATTTTGGACTTTTCGCAGGCTGTTTTGCAATAACCAATAAACGAAATTAAACTTATCATAGCTCAAATTGTAGGTTTTTTAATTTACTACAACTTTCTATAAAAAAGTTTTTCTCTAAAATGAATATCCTAAGCTGCAAAATTAAAAATCTTTAAAAATTGCAAATTTAACAAATGAAAATCGCAATATAAAAAAAAGCGCACAATATTTTTGGTTACATTTTAGTAGAAATTATTCCTAGCATCGTCCTTTACAACACCTGATAGGTTTCAAAAATTCCTGAATTATATCACGTTTTTTCACCCACAGCCTGGGGTATATAGAATAAGATAGTTATGATGATATCAAAACCTCCGGTTGTGAGATGGCACTTAAAGAAGAAGGTGGTTAAAATAAATTTATTTTTTTAAATATATTTAAAATTTGATTCCTTGAAACTCTATTTTTGTTTTTGTTTTCAGAGTGTTTTAGGTAGCGTAATTGTAATTTCTTTGAGAGGGATGATGATGCAAGTCGTTGAACTAAGAAAGTTTTGGAAATTAAGTAAACTAGACGCCGTCGTGTGGGTAGTGACGTTTGTGACAGTAGTATTTGTCAGTATGGAAATTGGTCTAATAGTTGGCGTCGGCATGTCTTTGTTCTCTATTTTCATTTTTAGTTTTAAGCCATACACATGCCTTTTGGGTAGTGTACCAAACACTGATTTGTATTTGGATATGAACAGATACAAAGGGGTAAGTAAAACATGATATAATTGTCTACTTGTAAAATTTTATATAGTATCAATGGTAATAAAATATTAGTCCAATGTTAAATTAACCATGTAAATTATTTAAAAAATTTTCAAAATAAACAAAATTTCAAGTACATATTGTATATTGGTAGAACGATTTTTATTGAAAAACGTGGGAATAGACAATTCACACTTGAATTTTTAATAAATTTTTATAAACAATTTGTAAAATTAAACTTGTTCCAAATTTTATTGTTACGATAAATATTTATTAAGTTACATGTTTGCTAAATTGAGAAAAAAATAAAAATTATCGTAAAATGTTTTTCCAAGAATTGTTTAAACAATTTGCAAAGAATTTTAACATTAAATTTATTAGCTGACAGCATAGGTATTTCTAATATACGCAAATAGTACGTAAAAATTATATAAAAAAGTCAAAATCCACCAACAAGAACCGGTGATATTTTATAATGTTTTACAGCGAGTTAAAGTTCATATTTCATTTTTCTATAACATGAATTTAAAAAAAGGTACTAACTTTGTCTAGAATAATTACTGTAGGACAACTTTTTTAAACTTGTCAGCTTTTCAAATACAAAAATAATTTTGTCCCATTATTAGCAAAGACCTTATTTCAAACTTTCAAACTCAAGTTTTGCAAAGTTGGCAATGGTTCCTTCTAACTTTTTTAAAATATTTTCGTAAAATAAATAATTTCCTTTTTTGCTTATGCCACCCGTGGAATCATTGTAGGCTCATATGTTTCTCACTTATTGCAAAAATAGTTTTTTGGAATACACAAATTGAATAACTTTGAGCTAATTGATGAATCAATTAAATTTTCACATTTTTAACACTATACTCAGTTTTCCACTCAATATCAAAGTTGTAGGTTCATTTTAAAAAATGATTGTTAACATTTATTCAAACTTAAGAAACTTGTATGATTTTTACAGTTTCCTAACCAAGAAATTAGTAAATCATCATTCATAGCTCGCCGTTTCAAAGCTTTAAGAGTAAACAATAGCGATCAACAGGTAGCAACAAAATATAACTTCGGGAGATAGTATCATAAACTTTGGCAACAGTGGTAATCTTTGACATTATCTAAGATTAATATTTTGACAATATCATAGTCGCGCTAAATGGAAGTAATAGAAAACGATTTTATTATTAATAAATAGATATTTATAAAAATAAAGCAAAATGGATGAAAATTTTATGTTAAGATAGGTATTTAGAAAGGTATTTGCATGAAATATCTAACAATAAAACAATAATAAATAATCATTTTTTGTTGTGAAGCGAAAAAAATTTCTATTTTCGCATAATTTTGGCAGGGTTTTTAATGGACTTTTTCTTGGAATGTTTCACTTTATTTTTGGTTTGATTTACTTTTTCCATTTTGTTAAACTGTTGATAATATTTTTAGAATAGAAAATCCTCCTAAAACTTTATATACTCGCATTAGAATTCGAAATATTTTTACGTAAAATATACTTACCTACCTACATATAACTAAAACTCACAATTAACAACAATCTATTATTTCGCAAAGAGGCAAACAACTTATACAACAACAACAAATATATAATAAATTAACTATCAATAAACACTACTTTCCTATGAAACAACAAAAACGAATTCTTAAATTAACACACTACTGCACTGAACAGATATCGATAAAGATGACAGAACAGACTAGAGAAAATCTGACGCAGGTTTGTCAAAATGACAGTGATAATTTCTCTATGTTGCCTAATTAGTTATTTAGTTATAATATGTTCGATTTTTTGTTAGAAATAAAAAATTTTAGTAGTTCCAAGGTTACACAAAATATAGGCATGGGATAAAAAAGTTTATTTAAAGAAAGTTTTTTTTTCTTCTTAATGGCGGTACAAGCTTCTTTTTCAATATTTTATTTAGTTATAGAGTAATTTCCACGTACTAACATATTTCTGAAATTGGGCTATGTACCGCCTACGAATATGTGTGCCAAATATCTCGACAAAATATTCAAAATTAGAGCCGCAATCTTGGAACGCGTTTGTTGCTACCTGTTGATCGCTACTGTAGCCTCTTAAATCAGTTTTATCAAATAGTTGCTTCCAAATTCATTCAAAATGCTTTTTTTGTATTAGTAAAGTTCTTAAAATGGTGGATTTTTAGCGCGAAATTGTTAATAATTCAAAAAGTCCACCGAACCCACGCAGAAAACATAGAGGGGTCCATAAAACTTAAGAAACTTGTCAAAAAACTGACCGGGTGGAAGATTCCAAGAGGATACTTTTTACCTTATTTATCTGTACTATAACGGCAATAGTTATTTATGTACCAAGTCAGTAAAGTTACTCTTTATCGAACAAGTCTGATATTATGAGCCGAGCGAGTCTAGTGAGCGAGGCGAATAACAGACGAGTTCGATAAAGAGGCTTTACTGACGTGGTGCATACAAAATTTTATCGCCAACAATTTGATATTGGTTAACACTTACTTACAATTTAAAATTTAAGAATTTTTTAAATATTAGACGTAACAAAAATTTTATGACAGTGATAGATTACTTTTGCATGATGGCCGCTTTCGATTTTTAATCGATAGTTATCAATCATCATCATCATCAACCCGTACGCGTCCACTGCTGGACATAGGTCTCTCTCAGCTCTTTCCATTTATCTCTATTTTGTGCGGCTTGCATCCAGTTACCGATAACATGTTTCAAATCATCGACCCATCTGGTTAGTGGGCGTCCTCTGCTCCGTAGTGCTTCTTCTCGCGGCTTCCACTCGACAATACGTTTTGTCCATCGCTTGTCTGGCAATCTGGCGACGTGTCCTGCCCAATTCCACTTAAGCGACGCGATTTTTTCGACAGCGTCTGTTGTTTTTGTTCTACGGCGTATTTCTTCGTTTGGGATTCGGTCCCTCAGGGAGACACCCAACATCTGGCGCTCCATAGCCCTCTGATTACGCGAATCTTGTTCACTACCTTTTTTGTTAGTGTTAATGTTTCTGCACCATAAGTGAGTACAGGCAATACACACTGGTCAAAGATTTTCCTTTTCAGGCATATGGGTAAGTCCGATTTAAATACATAGTTAAGTTTACCAAACGCTGCCCAGGCTAATCCTATGCGACGTGGGAGTTCGCACGTCTGGTTATCTCGTCCCAACCGAATTTCATGTCCCAAGTACCTATAAGATGCAGTCTGCTCAATATTCATTCCATCAACAACAATATTACGATTTAGCACCAGATTAGTCATTATTTGCGTCTTGTTGATGTTAATCTTTAGTCCGACCTCTAAGGAAGCGTAATATAATTTGTTCAACATTATTATTGCATCATCCATACGATCGGCTATAAGGACGATGTCATCTGCGAATCTCAAATGACTGAGCTTCTCTCCATTTATATTGATACCATATTCGTTTAGATCTGCCTTCTTAAATGTGTGTTCTAAAAGGGTTGTGAACAGCTTTGGTGAGATGGTGTCTCCCTGCCGCACTCCTCGCTGTATACAGAATGTATTTGTTTGTTGTTCACACAGTCTTACGCTAGCCGTTGCCGTTTGGTAGATATATTTGATCATGTTAATGTAGCGATGGTCTATTCGGCAATCTGTCGATGCTTTTAACATTTTAGTTATCAATACATATTGAATAATTACTAGATCGGTCAAGTTTTGATTTATTTTATATGAATATAATTACAAAATACTACAGAATTTTACTTTTTGGCATAAATTTAATTAACAATGTCGTAAATTTTGTACAATATTTTTAATAATTAAAGTACATAAATTGCAAGTTAACTCAAATGGATAATCGATAACTGCCATCGACCACATACATTCAATCTCGATTAATCGCGGCAGGTAAAGTAAAATTCTTCTTTCAGTACAATTAAGTGTTACTTTACTGCCGGAAATGAGGGCAAATGAGTACAATAACGAATGAATTTAGTTACGGTTGGCGATAAAATAAATTAACCAGTATTTTTGTATTTCAGACAAAGGAGGTGGAAGGAATCAAAATCTTTCACTACTCTGGAGGAATTAACTTTGCTACAAAAAGTATGTTTAAGGAAGATCTGTATAAATTAATTAATCTCAATGTTCAAAAAGAGCTAATTCATCGAGAAAAATTAAAAAAGGTTATGGAAAAGGTAAGATTGACAATAATTATATCTCAGTATGTATTCTATTTATTGTTGTAATTCCTACATACCTACCTATGATCAAATTCCATTTCTGCAATATTTCACACCAAATCTTTAAAAATTTCTTGTATCTGCCTTAGCTTCATTAGCCACTGCCTTATATTTTTTCTTTACTATCTTAACTTTGTCTTGTAACAATAATTTTGTGTTATGATATTACTGGATTTATTAGTTATCGAATATTACTAAATATTCTAAATGATCTTTGGTAAATATCTTCATTCTAATTCTTTTTTGTTTATCAATTTTGCACCTGATTCTCCAGAGAATGAAGCAGACGAAAAGCCAATAAATCCGTATCAATTTTCTATGTCTGTTTTCTCTTCCGTTAGTTTTCTTCTGTTTACAATTTATATAGATCTTTTGTGTACATAAATTATATGATTACAGAAGTACGAGTAGGTACTCTTTTTATTTTTGCTTCGTTCCCTGTTTATGTTTATTCTTAGAACCTAAGTATGTGATTATTTATCATTTATAGTTTCCTTTGCACTGATAGATCACCAGTAGACAGTGTATGTATATACTATGTATGGGCCATTCCACGAACATACGCCTGTTTTGGATTATTTCGATAACGAATATTTTACTGTGTAACATAAGAAGTACAAAAGTAAATGGCGCTAATAATTATTCCAATAAACAACAATGTAATTTGCAATTTACTTTCGTTCTTCTTATTCTGCACAGTAAAATATTCGTTGCCGAAGTAATCCAAAACAGGCGTATGTTCGTGAAATAGGGTATATATACAGTACGTAAATCGTTCAGCTGGACATAGGGAATATACATTGAGAGAATTGTGGCAACTGAGCTAACCTGTGTCAGTTGAAGCTTCTGTTGGAGTTCGAGTTTTTGGTGCAATAGAGCTGTGTTTACTTTGATTTTTAAAATATTTTTAATTTAAAACTAATTTCAAATCTAAACAGTTTTCCCATTCCATTAGGCCAAAAATATTTAGCTATACTTTTTCTCATGATCATCTTTCAGTGCGTCACAGTTTTTCGATTTCTTTCTAACGCATTAAATTGTATGTGACAGAAAAAAAGGCACGTCGGTGATTACTTCTAGTTCTGTGATTATTCTAGTTGTCGATAGATGGCGCCATAATTAAAAAAAAATA
The DNA here is from genome assembly GCF_917563875.1 of Diabrotica virgifera virgifera. Lineage (NCBI taxonomy): Eukaryota > Metazoa > Arthropoda > Insecta > Coleoptera > Chrysomelidae > Diabrotica > Diabrotica virgifera. The sequence goes on along the minus strand of NC_065444.1, from coordinate 231,974,356 downwards.
ATTTTTTTTAATTAGATAATAATATTACAAATATAATCTGTATAATTTATAAGACTATACAAATCAAAGAAAATACCATTTTTATAAATGCAAGAAACACATTTGATTTGTTTTTATTCTAAATTGAAAATAAAATGTGACAACTGTCAGATTTAACTAAAATGTCATGTTAGAATGAATGTCATAAATGTGTATTATCACGGACTTACCCTTTTTCCTATCATTTTGGACGCACTGAAAAATGATCATGAAAAGGACAATACCACATTGTCATATTTTGACGTTTATTTGTGTTGTCGAAATGAGTTGTCAATTTTAAGCTTAATGCCCCTTAATGCTAAAAATCATATTGTCATCGAGAGAGCTCAGTTGCCACAATTATCTCAATATAATACAATGTATGTATTTAGGTATCTATGTAAATATATACAATGTATGTTCCCTATGTCCAGCTGAACAATTTACGTGGTGTATAAATAAAAGATACAGATATTCAGTACTGGCAGCAAAATCATATTCAAGTAAAGATACAACATTTTGGTATAAAAATAATAAAGGGATCATAATAGAATCATTATATTAACCAGCGTCCTAGAAAAAAAAAATAAATCAAACAAATGTGTCTAAGTACTAAGGAAAACTGGATGAGAATGAACGATATATTCAAGTCAGTTCAAGAAACAAAATTGATGTAGTAGAACAAAAAAACTGTGAATGATAGAAGAAATACTGAGACTCGTGCACTAGAGAACAGAATTAATAAATAAAGATATAAATATGTAAATGAATACAAGAGCTTCCAAGTAATAATCAGACAGAAGATAAGAACATGCAAAAATTCAATTTCATAGGAAATCATGTAATGAAATTCAACACTATGGAAAGAAATACCATGCATTTCACCTGAACAAGAAATTAAAAGTGATAGCTGAAAACAAACGGAAGCAACTATCCCAAAGTTTAGATAATAATAACTAACTGCCTTACTAATAAAACACTCGTATTCTAAGGTTATTCCGTATTAATATTTAGAATAGTTATCCTAAGTATAAGGTAGACATTATACGAAAATAATTTGTTAATAATAAACTCGGCGTAAGTTAGTTATAAGTATTCCCACTTTATTCCGAAATAATAGTTTGGCAACGGCGCAATCTTCTACACAAATGCATAAAACAACGATATATTGGGTGAAATACTATGTCAATTTTGACTTTTCTCTACAACTGACAAACCAAATTCCGTCATTTTTTGATGAACTACCCGCAGTTGCTTTTCCCTTTATGAGTCGTATAAACTCAAAAAATGTAGATTTTCAACATCAAATTTTACTTCATAATTTTTTGATGGGCTATGGCCTTTGTATTTTCTGCTATATTTTAATAAATCGTTATTTCTTATCTTGTATGTTGAGCTTGAGTATTTCATAAAATGGCTTCAAATAAAACAGAAGGTTGCATTAAATGGGAAAGTGAAGAAAAAGTAAACAAATTGATTTATTTTAAATGGCAAAGTTGCAATCCTAATAGCGACATTAATAATATTGAAAAATATTAAAAATATTACTAAAAGATTTTTAAATTGAAAACTTATTGGTCCATTTCCCTGGTGACACCTCCAAGGCTTCTAAAATATGCAAGCCAGATGGATGCTGCAGTGAAGACAAAAGGGAAGGAATTCTACACTATGCAATTCACAACCCCCGTCTGCAGCTTGGTAAAGTTCCAACGTAAATTGAACCTATTTACTCTATAGGAGTAATACTAATATAAAAATAAAAATGTATACCATTTTTATTCAGTTGCAATGCGAAGGCAAAACAATCTTATTTTTCACTTAGAATACGGAGTGCAGTCCGGGTTGCAACAGGGTTACAACAGGTTGCCTGTCACCTGTTGTAACATAATTATGTTACCTAACCTAATGTTACCTATTGACCCACTTACCACGTGTGGGAGTCATATGTTGACCTAGGGCCGTAGCCATAGGAATTTTATCCATCCTTTGGATTTTGCCATGTTGGCATCTATATTCTATATAAGACTTTTAGTCTGTTTTTGAAAGGCTTTGACCTTTGTATTTTTTGGTTGGCTAACCATGTTCTTGTAACACTGATGATGCTCTTGTTACAGAGCGAAAACGTTTTGTTTCTATGTTTGTAGCCCTATAGAAGCTTTTTAAACTAATATACCTTTTACCAAGCCAAAAATTTTTTATTAAATTTTACTTGTAATTAATGGTATACGGCCAGCTACAGGAAATTTTTCTTAGTGAACCTTTATAATTGGCTAAATGGCGCTACATAATTTGTAGCGCCATTCCATAAGCACTGCAAAGATATTTATCTCAAAACTTCGTTTTTGGGGTTAGGTCACTGTTGCTCTGAGCGCCTTAAATGACAAAAAGTGGAAAGAAGTGAATTGAGATATGAAATACATAAGTTTTGGAAGAGCATTAGATTCAGGCATTGTGTTTGGCTTAAGCCGACATTTTCCACAATAACAGACAAATATCTCGCAAATATATGCAGTGATTATTGGACAGTATGATGAGTATAAGTAAATGTAAGTAGCATGGACTCTGAGTGAGGCCATACTTGGAAGTTTTTAATATATGGGCATACAGATTAGAGACGACAACTAAGAAATAAACTGTGTCGACAACGTTAGCAATAAGGAAATCCTTAGACGACAACCAAACAACACCACTGGTCTCTATGATACGGAGACACAATCTGGCATACTTCCGTCACAGGATGAGATATTCTGAAAAATATGAACTTTTCTCATCATTCAAGGAAAGATCCAAGGTAAACGTGTACTTGATCGAAGAAGAATATCATCAATAAGGGTCATGAATCTAGAAAAAAAAAGAACTTCTACGGTTATTTATTATTTTTATTAAAGAACCTTTTTAGTGAGTCCGGTCCTGATAGCAAGCAAATCTTACAGCTTTATATCACTCCTGACAAATTTATAAATTCAAGTAGTTAAAAGTTGAAATATAATTTAATTTTTACATTGTTTGCAAGATAAAGTTTAAATGTGACAGTGTGTTAAAAAACCAACGATTCTGTGAGTACAAAATTGCATTATTTATATCTAACCATAAAATCAGAAGTTAAAAGGCAATATTTTATCGATTTCAATCCAAATTATCGATTATCGACAACAACTTTTTGCTGATTCAAGTAATTAGGCTGCCGTCTAATTTTGTTAAGAGGCCAGGTCCGGCTTCAGATCCGCTGTTCCAATGCATGTAAATTTTCAACGGGACGATGGCTGAACCGGAATTAGCTACTACTTCACGAAATACACCGACTACGTCACATATCTCTTACTCTCATGCATTAAACAGTTTTAAACATCCTTCAAAAGACCAAGGTATCATACTTTCAACCATACAAGGAATACAAGTTTTCGAATATGTAAAAGCTGTTGGATCAATAGTACAGCCCAAAAACGTTATTTGGGCATCCAGAATCGCAAACAACCGCATCTGCATCTACCTCTCGTCTAAATATATAGTTGACCAATTTCTTAGCTCCCACAAACATGTAATTATTGACGGCAACCAAATTGAAGTAAGAAGATTAATAACTCCTGCCCAGAGATTAATCATATCAAGTGTATGTCCTACTATACCTAATAGCATAATTGAAGACCATCTAAAAACTATGGGTATAAAATCCGTCTCCAACATGACGTTTCTACGAGTAGGCATGCAAGACCCGGAATATAGCCACGTGCTTAGCTTTAGAAGGCAAATCTTCATAAGTCCTTTAGAAAATGCATCGATTCCTGACTCATTCCTAATTTCATTCGACAATACATCATATAGAATATACATTTCCATAGACGGTTTAAACTGCTCCAGATGCAAGACGGTCGGACATCAAGATTCTGACTGTCCTTCTTTATCATCATTAAGTAGTCCAATTAATCAAACGGAAACTGACCATCAAGTGAACGTACTCAACTCTGCCAATAAAGAATATAGCCAGCCAGAAGAACAACCACGGAAAGAACACGAAGAAGGTACCCAGACATTAAAGGAACCGAAACTTAACATTACAAAAAATCACGAATTAACATCAGCCACAAACGACCAAACCACTTCCATACAAACAAACAAAGAACTACAGATTTCGTCACAACCACAAATATCCCAAGATTCAGTAATTGAAAGCGATAGAAAAATCTCT